>NC_091582.1:8166353-8173853 GCF_042767895.1 Penaeus vannamei
AAAGCAACTAATTTTCCCTCCGAACAATGAAGCCACTCAAGACATACCTCGGGGGAGGGGGGGGAGGAGGAGGAGGAGGAGGAGGAGGAGGAGGAGGAGGAGGAGGAGGAGGAAAAGAAGAAGAAAAATGAGGAGAAGAAGAAAAAGAAGGAGGAGGAGGAGAAGAAGAATGAGGAGGAGGAGGAGAAGAAGAAGGAGGAGGAGGAGAAGCCGAAGATATGGGAAGAAGTAGAAAAAAACGAATAAAGAGGAGCCAAAGAAAACTTTAATTGCCCCTTCCCTCCCCCTCCCCTACCTCCCTGCCACGTCGCCCGCCCTCAACCAACCCAATGAGTAGCAGGAGAGGCACCCCGCCTCCGCCCCTGCCACCCGTTCTCTCTCCCGACGGCCCCCTCGCGCGCCCCCTCTCGCGCCCCGCATTGTCTCTCCCTCCACGTACCTCGGCCTGCTTCTACCCCCCCCCCCTTCCCCCCTCCCTTCCTCTCGCTTCATTAGTCTGAATATGACCATTTACCTGTCAAGCCTTTAATGATAATGTCTTCATCCCCGCAAATGGCTGACCGGTGACGCTGCCCGAGGGAACCGGCGATGACTCGAAGGAAACCCGACGCCCGTGAGTCCGATCGGGGAGGCGGCGCGCGGGTGTGAACTTTGCCTCGGGCCGTTCAGAAGTACCGTGAGGACGTCGATGAGAGTGTGTACGTCTCCATCACCACCGACAAGGGGCGGTTCCCTTTTCATCGGGGTCTGAAATCGGGGCACTTGGCTCGCGGAATGAAGCAATTGGCGAACCACCTGTTAAGTGCTTCGGATGAGTGACGAGACAATTGCATTCCGGGGCGCGGGTTACGGAGATGGTAATCACAGGAGAAGACAATAACAAATACTTAAAAATCGTTAAAAATCAAATCTGAACTTTGGCCAATTTTGAACGGCTAACAATCAAATCAAATCTCATTAAAAATGACATTTATGAGATAGTACCACCTAAAAAAACAGCATTATAAACTTGTAACTTTGTTCATTCCACCGTGACTTAGAGGACACTTGCGTATCACTTGGCACATCATGAGGTTTGGTAGCATATGTTGTCACTTAATATGTTATCGTATTATTTGATGGCAACAGACCCTGTGTTTAGATGCCCATTAGAGTAAACAGCCCATTATTCCCACAAGTAATGGTAATCGCTATTGGTCGTATATTGCCACAGCTCTCTCTCTCTCTCTATCTCTCACGCTCTATCTCTCTCTCCATCTATCTCTCAATCTCTCTCTCTCTCTCTCTCTCTCGCACACTCACTCACTCACTCACTCATTCACTCTCTCTCTCGCTTTCTCCCTCTCTCTCCCTTTCTATCCCCCTCTCGCCCCCTCCCCTCTCTCTCTCTATCCCCCTTTCCCTCTCCTTCTCCCTCCCCCTCTCCCTCTCCATCTTACCTCCCCTCTTTCTCTCTCTCCGCATTTCCCGCAAATTGCTCTCCCTGCGAAAAGGCAGCTCCCTCTCCACGCGTCGCCCGAGGAGGAGCCGCGCTATGCTGAGCGCTGATTAGCCTCGTAATGTTAAACGATGAGTGGGAGGGGAGGGGAGGGGAGGAGAGGGAAGGGAAGGGAGGGGAAGGGAAGGGAAGGGAAGGAGAGGGGAGGGGAGGGGAGGGGAGGGAAGGGAAGGGAAGGGAAGGAAAGGGGAAGGGAGGGGAGGGGAGGGGAGGGGAGGGGAAGGGAAGGGAAGGGGAGGGTGATGTCAAGAGTCGAGTCGCGTACCCACAATTTCCCCTTGCTTTTTACCTATCATTTTTATCCCCTATACCCCACGTCCCTCTTCTTCAATTCTCTTCTCTGAACCCTTCATCTAATCTCCCCATCAACTATCTTCTTCCCCTACCCCCATCTCCGCCCCCACTTCCCTATTCTTCCCCTCCCCAAATTCCCCCACCTACTTCCCTACACTTCCCCTTCCCCCAACCCCCACTTCCCTACTCTTCCCCTCCCCTCTAACTCCCACCTACTCCCCCCATCTATCACCCCCCCCCACCATCTATCCTTCAGTCCCTCCGTATTTTCAGCATGGAGAAAGAATAGAAGAAAAGAAAAGGAAAAAAAGGGAAAAGGGGATTACAGAGAGAGACGAAATCGTATGAAAAAGGAAAATCGAATTAAGGAAAGTTTTAAAAGCAATGAAATTAGCTTAAAGAGAAACTTAGATAACGAAGCAAGGAAGTAGGAGAAGGAGAGAGAGGAGGGAGAGAAGAAAAGAGCGAGAAGCAGAGAGGGAAAGAGAAGAGGAGAAAAAGAAAATGGCAGAGTAGAAGAAGGAGGGAGAAGGGGGAGATAAAAGAAGGATAAGAGAAGAGGGAGATCAGAAAAGAGAGAGAGAGGCGAAGGGAGAGAGAAAGAGAAGGGAAAGAAAAAAGAAAAGCGCGACATGGAGAGAGAAAGAGAAAAAGAAGAAAGGCAAGACACGGAGAGAGAGAAAGAGAAAAAAGAAAAGCAAGACATGGAGAGCGAAAGAGAAAAAGAAAAAAAAGGAAAAGCAAGAAATGGAGAGAGAAAGAGACAAAGAAAAAAAAGGAAAAGCAAGAAATGGAGAGAGAAAGAGACAAAGAAAAAAAGAAGAAAAGCAAGAAATGGAGAGAAAAAGGCACAAAGAAAAAAAGAAGAAAAGCTAGACATGGAGAGAAAGAAAGAAAGAAGAAAAGAAAGAAGAAAAGAAAAGCGAGACACGGAGAGAGAAAGTTAAGCGAGGGAGAGACGAACGGAGGGACGTGCCTCCTCGTGAGCCATCGCATCCCTCACCCATCACCTGCCGTTAAAACGTCTTCATTATTCCTTAAGCCTTCATTGCGCAAACAAACACCCCGTCTTCGTGGGCGTGGGGCGTCTTCGCTAATTTTGTTTTATGGATCTTCGTGGCGGGAACCGTGACTGTGTCTCTGCATCGGCTGTTATTATGTCTTCATCTCGGTACTCTGTCTCGGGTCGGATCACACACGCACACGTACTTATATGCGGATACATACATACATATATGGATAAACTTATACACATACATACGTACTACATACATATATAGATGCATACATACACACACACACACACACACACACACACACACACACACACACACACACACACACAGCCGATCCGGGAAGCACGTCCAGCCTCCAGGCGTGTGAGAGTTTATGTCAAAAGCCACAACTCCATCAGAACCGCCTACCCCCCCCTCCCGCCCCTCCCTTCCCTCTTCTACCCCCCCTCTTACACTCAATCTTTCCGGAGGTAAAAATCTAAAAGGCATTTTCCAGTGTCCGCTACTGCGCTGCGTCGCCAATTCCATTCTATTCTCAATCTCTCTCTCTCTCTCTTAAGATTTTATTTATTAGATCCCACTCCCTTCCTCCCTCCCCCTCTCTTTCTCTCCCTCCATTCCTCCCCTTCCTTTCTCTCTCCCTCCCTTTCTCTCTTCTTCCATTCCTCCCTCCCTCTCTCCCTCCATTTCTCCCTTCCCCTCTCTCGCTCCCTCCCCCTCTCTCTCTCCCTCCATTCCTCCTTCCCTCTCTCTCTCTCCCTTCATTCCTCCCTCCCTCTCCCTCTCTCCCTTCCTCCCTCTCCCTCTTTCTGCTTCTTTTATGTTATTATCACTTCATCTTCCGAGAATCTGCGATGATGCTCTTACCGACATAAAAAGTCTTACCAGGAATTTGTAAACTCTTGTATTGTTTGTTCGTCCTTTCATTCTTTCTATCTCTTTTCTGTTCTCTTTTGTTTCCTTCTCTTCTCTCTCTGTCTCTCTCTCTCTCTTTTGCCTTCTTTCTCTTTTTTTAATTTTCTTTCCCTTCTCTTTCTCTCTCTCTTTTGCCTTCTTTCTTTTTCCTTTTCTTTCCCTTCTCTTTCTGTCTCTCTCTCTCTTTTCGTTTTTTTTCATTATTTCTCACTCTCTCTCTATCTCTCTCTGTCTCTCCCTCTCCCTCTTTCTCTTCCTCTTCCTCCTCTTCCTCTCCCTCTCCTTTTTCTTCCTCTTCCTCATTCTTTTATGAAAAAAATATACAAAAAGCCTCCGAAGATTAAAACAAAATTATAGCGAAAAATAGAAAATTGCATTAAATTTTCCTATCATCAGAGAACACAAAGGTAGACTATCTGAAAGGGGCTTGGGAGGGGTGGAGTGGGGGGGGGGTCATGGAGTACACTGGGGGGGTACGAGGGGGGAATGGGGGGGTTAGTTTCTCCCCTCCCCTCCCCTCCCCCCTCTTTCTTTCTCGACACCTTTAATGTCTTCATCAACAGAGACGCCTGTGGCAATACTGAGAGATTTCCTGTGAGGTTCTCTCTCTCTCTCTTTCTCTCTCTCTCTCTCTCTCTCTCTCTCTTTCCCTCTCTCTGTCTCTCTCTCTTTCCATCTCTCTCTCTTTCCATCTCTCTCTCTCTCTCTCTCTCTCTCTCTTCGTTTTCCACTCATTCCCACTTTTATTTCCTTCTAATTGCATTTATCCCCTCTACTTTTTATACATTTCATTTTATTCTCTTTCTCTCCCACTTCCATTTCTCTTTTTCCCACTTTTCCATGTTCTCTTTCTCTTCCCACTTTTGTCTCTGTTCTTCATCCTATCTTTCCCAGTATTCTTATTCCACTCATTCCAAATATACTGCATTACAAAGAAAATGAAAAAAAAAGAACAAACTCGGAAATAAGAAGAACAAAAACGGAACATAAAAGAACAATAACAGAAACTTGAACTCGAGAGCCGTTGCTTCTCCATAAAAAGTAATAAAAATAAATTAATGATAATATAGGCATTTGAAGTGGGAAAAAAATCGTTCTACTCTGATAAATTCATACTTGCTTGATTGTCTTGTTCTGTATTATCATAATGTAAACAATAACAAAACATCAGCAAGAATAAAAAGCGAGGGACAATAATAGAATTGATAATAATTATAACCATAATAATAGTACTAGTGATAATGATCATCGTTAGCATTAGTGTTATCATTATCTTTATCACCAAAATTATTTTCATCGTCATTGTTACATTCTATAACGTACTATTTTTATCAGCAATATCTTCATTATAATTATCATCGTCTTCCCACTTTCCTTGTTTCTTAGAAAGTATCTGAAAAAAAAAATCTCTGGGAAATCTTTTTTTCTTACTATATTTTCTTATCTTTGTTTCTAGATTAAATACTAATCTTAGTTAATTACTAATCGGGTATTAAGGTTCTCTCTCCTGCTTCAACCTCCGTCAGCTCTCTTTGGCTTTTGGAATCTATCTAAATTTATTGTCTCCTTTTTTTCTTTTTCTTTCTTTTTTTTTTCTTTCACGGATGTCCGAGCGTGGAGAATACCTCCATTGTCTCACTGACCCCCACCCCCCTTCTCCTCATCTACCCCCACCAGCCTATCTACCCCTCTTCCTCACCCCCTTCCCTTGGTCATCTACCCATCAGCTACGTGAGTCATCAAAATGTTGCGGGATAGAGGCAAGGAAGAGGGGAAGCGAAAGAGGTAGAGAGGTAGAGAGGTAGAGAGAGAGAGTGAGAGAGGGAGAGAGGGAGAGAGGGAGAGAGGGAGAGAGAGAGAGACAGAGAGAGAGAGAGAGAGAGAGAGAGAGAGACAGAGAGAGAGAGAGAGAGAGAGAGAGAGAGAGAGAGAGAGAGAGAAAGAAAGAGAGGGAGAGAGAGGGGGCAAGGAGGAATGGAGAGAGTAGGAAGGAGGGGGGAAAGAGAGAGAGAGAGAGAGAGAGAGAGAGAGAGAGAGAGAGAGAGAGAGAGAGAGAGAGAGAGAGAGAGAGAGAGAGAGAGAGAGAGAGAGAGAGAGAGAGGGGGGGCATGGAGGAATGGAGTAGGAAGGAGGGAAGAGAGAGAGAGAGAGGAGAGGAGAGGAGAGGAGAGGAGAGAGGGAGAGGAGGAGGAGAGGAGAGGAGAGGAGAGGAGAGGAGAGGAGAGGAGAGGAGAGGAGAGAGGAGAGAGAGAGAGAAGAGAAGAGAAGAGAAGAGAAGAGAAGAGAGGAGAAGAGAAGAGAAGAGAGAAGAGACGACAATAGAAGAGAAGGAAGAAAAACAAAGTAGAAGAAGAAGAAGAATCGTCGCAACCAAGCAACGTAATCAGGGCAAGAGAGATCGAGAAAAGCCGGCACTGCCTCTGCATTCAACCCCCCCACCCTTCCCCCACCCCCACCTTCCCCCTGACCCTTACTCACCTGTAATTGTTTCTAATGGTTTAGTACCTCCTTAGCCCCCCCCCCACTCCCCTTACCTCCATCTGTCATCGAGGCTTCAACCACTTTTCAACCATCTGTCACAGTCACTTCCTTCTTCCACCATCTGCATATCTATTTGGAAAGTACATGTTTGTCTTTTCTTTTTTATACCCTTCATTTTTATCTTCTCTTGTCTCATTATTCTTCTCTTCTTAGCTCGCTCGCTCGCTCTCTCTTTATTTCTCTCTCTCTCTCTATCTATCTCTCTCTCTCTCTCTCTCTCTCTCTCTCTCTCTCTCTCTCTCTCTCTCTCTCTCTCTCTCTCTCTCTCTCTCTCTCTCTCTCTCTCCCTCCCTCCCTCCCTCTCTCTTCATCAAGTTCAAACCATCTCCCCGGGTTACTGAATATGAAATATCCTCACATTTTATTCCCACGCTTGTTTTATCACTGCTTCTGCTATTACCTCCTCCCCCCCATGCCCTCTGCCCCCCCACCCCACCCCCCCTCTCATCATGCCCAAATGCCCTCGCATCCAGAGTACAACCCGTATGTAATAAGACATTATTCCCCCGTCCCCCGACTCCATAACTCCGGGTTGCGTCTTGGCGTCATCCGTTTCCCGACCGCAGCTGTATCCATCTTCCACGGTGCGAGTCAGCCTTCGGGCTTCGGGAAGGAGTAACTGTACTCTCGTATTTTTCTTTTCTATTCTTTTTCCTTTTCTTATTATTGTGATTATTACCTGTTGTTGTTTTTTTTTAATTATTATTGTGATTATTACCTTTTTTCATTTTCCTTTTTTTCTTTTTTCTTTTTTCTTCTTCTCCCTCTTCCTCCTCTAATTCTTACGTCTTCCTTTCTTCATTCCTATTTTTTCTGTTTTTAAACTTATGGTATTAAACTTCCTCCTCAAAGTATCATTAACTCTTCCTTCTTATTTCATCTTTTCTCTCGCATATAAAATCTTTAAAAATGTGAACTACATTTTTAAATATTTTTTTACTCAATTACCTGCATTGTCTGCCGTTCTGATGCAGTATATAAAACATGCAAAATGCAAAAGAATACATATTTCAAAAGTTTCTAAAGAATGCACAAAAATGGCACAACACACATTCAACTAATGATTCCTTCCAGTACACAGACAAACGCTTGGGCTAGGATACGAAAAAAAAAGAAACTAACCAAACAAATACAGACCCAAATCACCCAATAACCAAACACACCGTCCAAAAAAAATAAAACAACATAGAGTGAAATCAAACGCGAGAAAAACAAAGCCAAACGCAGGGATCTCCA
>NC_091582.1:8176353-8183853 GCF_042767895.1 Penaeus vannamei
AGATGTAAGTTTATGTTTATACAGCATATTCATGTCAATGTATGTGTATACAGTATGCGCATATAAATGTATGTGTATACAGTATGTGTATGTAAATGTAAATTCGAATAAACCCTGAAGGATTTTTTTCATCGAGTCTGATGTAAACAGAGTAGAAGGGCGTGTGGTTCAAGCAACTGAAGATGAAATAGAAGCGAAGGACGTGATCAGCTTCACCTATTTACACTCACATGTTTTTTTAAATCAAATTCACACTGAACTGTCGAAAATGTTCATCCGAAGTGACTGCCTGGTCTGAACGACATTTGGTATATGGGTTCCCTTTGAAGTCCCTTAAATGTGTGTGGGTGGGGGGGGGGGGGGGTGTGTTCATACATCCTTTGTCTCGTCTCTTGTCTCCTGTTAATCTCATTTTTGTCCCCATCTCCTTTCTTCCTCCATACCATTTCTCCCATTTTCTCCGTCCTCTTTAAGTCTCTCTTTCCCATCTCTCACCCCCCCCCCACCTTGCCCCCATTTCATGAGCGTAATTCACCCATGAAGTTCCGGGTGCAGGGGACGCCCTGTAATCCCCCCTCCAAGCCCTCCTACCCCCTCTCCCCCACCACAAACCCCACCCTTATCCCCCGTGCTTGGGTCGCCTCCCTCCCGCCCCCCGTTTTCTTTGTGCGGCGTGATTTAAAGCGTTCATCTCGCATAAAAAACGGGACCCGTGACGTGAACAGGGCATAAATATGGCGGCCAAAGCGCAAGATTTCTGCGCTCTATTACGCTGTCCAGATGATAAGGACGCGGCCGAGGGAGGGGTTCAATGGCCTGAAACATCGCCAAACAACTGATGTTATGATACTCGGTAGAAAGGCAAAAAGGGGGGAGCAAGGAAATGCGTGAAGTAGATAAGGATATGAATGGCTGTTCGGAAGAAATTTCCTGCATGTAGCAACAAAAAGAAGTGTATGAATTATGTAACCAAAATATCTATACAAAGGAAACACAACCACACGCGCGCGCACAAACACATTAACACACACACACACTCTTTCTCTCTTTCACACACACACACGCACACACACACACACACACACACACACACACACACACACACACACACACACACACACACACACACACACACAGATAGACAGACAGAAAGATGTAAAACAAGAGCCCAAATGCACTTACATTGTTCTGCAGCAGGACATGGACTCTGCCGACCTCGTACTTCATCTCGCGGTCGTTGTAGTCCGTGTACATCGGCGAGCCCACGATGATGTCATCCAGCCCGTCGTTGTTGAAGTCCACGACGCCCAGACAGTAGCCGAAGTACGCCCCCAGCTGGTAGCCGCTGATGTTGTGCAGCGGGACCAGGTTGTGGGTGTAGAGCGCGATCTGGTGGGGAGAGCCAGGGAGGTTTCGTCAGCGCCTTGTGGGGGAGGTTGGTCCCTGGGGTGGTGGGGGAGGGAGGGGGCGTGCTTGCTTTAAAGGGTTCACTAAAGGTTTCTCTGGGATGGGATTTATTGGGGATTTTGAGCTAGGGATTAAAGAAGAAAAAATTGAAAATAAGGATAAATGGGGAAGGATACAAAATCAGCTCAAAAAAAAAAAAGTTACATGCTCACTTTTTTTAATTCCTCGAAACACAACTATTCATCTCACAGGGATACTTAAGAATCGGTTACTGTGGTTCTTTAAATATCTTGCTTTTGGGTTGATTTAGATGGTTAGAGGATCGTACTCAGACGCAGGGTCGTGCCAGAAGCATGTACTCCGTTCCCTTATCTCGCTAAGAACTACCCTTTTGTGCAACGGACGACGCTGCACACACCCAGCTGCTACGTCGTGCGTGTCGAAGCCTCAGAGACACCCGAAGCCCGTCCGACAAACCCGAATCTGTCTCATCTTGCGCCGAGATTTATACGTCTTCGGAGGGCGCTGGGGAGGAAAATGCTATACTGGCGGTGGGCCTGATTACAGTGCTAAACCCTCGGGACGCTGGCTTTGAAATGGATCTCAGGTATTGTGGTTTCTCGCTCGCCCGCACGTTTCGGTCTCGGTGTCGCTCGTGCGTGGGCGGGGTGGGCGCCGGACTCGGATTCTTCAAGCGAGACAACAGTGTTATCCGGACTAATATTTTGAAGCAGTTGTTAGAGCCTGTGATTTTTTTTTTATTTTTATTTACTTATTCTCATTCTTCTGATATCTATTATTTATGTATTTATTTATTAGTACCATTTTTTTTTTTTTTTTTGTCTACATCTTGAGTGTAAGCATTTCTCCTTCACTATAATTTTAATCTTATTTTTTTCCAATAAGCGTTCTTATCTTAATGCTGTATCATGATTATCAACATAATTATCTCCTAAAATCGTAAATGTCTTCTTTTATCATGCACCCCCCTCCCCTCATCCTCTTAATAGTTTTCCAAAAATTAATTTTCACTTTTTTCGTTTCAATTTTAATTTTTCTCTCTTCTGAATTACTCCATCACCCCCCCCCCCCTCTTCCAATGCAGGTAAGGAGAGGAGTTTGGGGTCCAGAGGGGGTAGGGGTCCAGGGGGGGTCGTGGGAAGCTTTTAAGGTGTTTATTTATTCCCCGTGGGTCATAAATTTCCCCTTTGACCGCAGTACCTCCCCTCCTCATGCGTCCCCCCCCCTCCCCACCCAAGATGCCAGGTCGGGTTGGGTCACAGAGCCTTTCTGGAGGTGATATACAGGGGAATAAATAGTGGAGGCTGTGGCGGTAAGTTGACGCCTGCACACACATATACATTCTCTCTCTCTCTCTCTCTCTCTCTCTCTCACACACACACACACACATACACACAACACACACACACACTCTCTCTCTCTCTCTCTCTCTCTCTCTCTCTCTCTCTCTCTCTCTCTCTCTCTCTCTCTCTCTCTCTCTCTCTCTCTCTCTCTCTCTCTCTCTCTCACTCACTCACTCACTCACTTTCTCACTCACTCACTTTCTCACTCACTCACTTTCTCACTCACTCACTTTCTCACTCACTCACTCACTCACTCACTCACTCACTCACTCACTCACTCACTCACTCACTCACTCACTCACTCACTCACTCACTCACTCACTCACTCACTCCCCTCCCCTTCCTTCCCTCCCTCCCTCCCTCCCTCACACACACACACACACACACACAAAGCGCCGACGTCGGGTGGGCGGGTCGTTCCTCCTCGAGGCGCCGATACGTTAACGACACATTACGACCTGCTTTTGGTGGTCTCTTCCTGCCGTGGAATTATTCCTGCGTTATCGTCTGTTTTATCTCTGCCGTCGTATAACAATTTTTTTTCTCTGCCTTTCGTCTTTCGTTTCTATCTATCTGTGTATTTCTTTCTTTGTTCTCTATCTCTGTTCTCTGTTTTCTCTCTCCTTCCCCTTCCCCCTCTCCCTCTCTCCTTCCCCCTCTCCCTCTCTCCCTCCCCACCACACCTCTCCCTCTCCCTCCCCACCACCCCTCTCCCTCCCCCCCCTCTCCCCCTCTCCCTCCCCACCCCCTCCCCCTCTTGCCTCCTTCCCCATCCCCTCTCCCTCCCCCTCCCCCTCTCCTTTTCTCCCTCTCCACCCCCTCCTTCTCCCCCTCTCTTTCTCTCTCCCCTCTCCCTCCCCTTCCCCTCTCCCCCTCTCCTCCCCACCCCTCTCCCCCTCTCTTTCTCTCTCTCCCCTTTCCCCCTCCCCCTCTCTTTCTCCCCCCTCCCCCTCTCTTTCTCTCTCCCCCCTCTCCCCCTCCCCCTCCTCTTCCGCGCACAAGTAAGCCCATACACATAAACTAAACAAGATCCGAAGAGTACACACACTACGATCAGATATATTAAACAGCCGACATTAACCTCTACGTAATTGTGATATACGACTCAAAGTCCATTTTCATAAGGTCAGGGAGGTCAGCCCACCTCGATGCGCGGGTTAATCCAGGCCAAACGAGGCTGCCACGTGGGACTCCAAGCCTTAAGGACCACGTGAGCGTACTAGGCAAAGGGAGAGCTCGACCTTAAAGCCATAAATTGATAGGGAAACAGTCGTGATTCCTTGTGATAAAAAAGGATGGACGGGAAATCCTATAGGATGCGGGAGGGAGGCAGAGTTGCATGGATAGGATTCGGAGTTGCAATATATCAAATGGACGTTAAGACACTCCGCCGGCTTGAGCAAACGGCTGAAAATCTCCGAAAACTTGAAGATAAAAATTCCCAAGATTATTAATAAGTCACGTTTTACGACATTTCTTCGTCATATATTGTTTACGCGTTGGGCATCTGAATATTTTTTCCCCGGGTAAAAAAAAAGGAAAAAGAAAAAAAAGAAAAAAGAAAAGAAAAGAAAAAAAGAAAGAAAAAAGAAAAAGAAAAAGAAAAAGAAAAGAAAAAAAAAAAAAAAAAAAAAAAAAAATATATATATATATATATATATATATATATATATATATATATATATATATTTATATATGACGTGTAATAATTGATATTTTAGAAAATGAAAACCAAAAGAGAACGAAGCAACTGAGTTCAAAATTTCAGATTCCGAGATTCCGAATTTCGAAAATCAATAATCGCTTTCAAAACAAAATCTGGTCATTTTATCTTTTGATTTGACTTATCCCTTTTTCCCTTTTTTCGGGCCCTCCTCTTCCTCCTTTTATTGCATCGCTGGTGATATTGTTACATTCTTATTTTCTGTACTACTGTTATTTTTGTTTCTATCATCATTATCATTATAGTCATTATATTTATAATTATTACCATTATTGGTTATTAACATCATTATTATTATCATCATCATCATTATAACTATCATCATTATCATCATCATCATCATCATCACCATCATTCTCATCGCCTCCCCCTCTTCCTTCTCTTTCTCCATCCACTCCTCCCCCTTCTCCCCCCCTCCCCCTTCTCTGCCCCCCAGCATGACCTCCCGTGACCGCGCGAGTGCCGGCTCAGCGAACCAGTGAACCAGACCGGGAACAACCTGAAACGATGTCGTCATAAACCTAATGACTGTCATCAGGCCTCCTCGGCGCTGCGCAGTGACACTAGGGGGCGATTGGGAGGGAGGGGAAGGGGCGGGGACTGGTGGGGGGTGGAGGGGGAGGGAGGAGGAGGAGGGGCGAAGACAGGTGGGGGGCGGAGGGGAGGGAGGAGAAGGGGACTCGTGGAGGGCGGAGGGGAGGGGAAAGGGCGGGGACTCATGGAGGGGTGGAGGGGGAGGGGGAAAGGGCGGGGACTCATGGAGGGGTGGAGGGGAGGGGGAAAGGGCGGGGACTCATGGAGGGGTGGAGGGGAGGGGAAGGGGACTGGTGGGGGTGGAGGGGAAGGGGCGGGACTGGGTGGGGGAGGAGGGGGAGGGAGGGGGGAGGAGGGCGAAAGCGGGGGGGGGGGGGGAGGGGAGGGAGGAGAAGGGGACTCGTGGAGGGCGGGGGGGGAGGGGGAAAGGGCGGGGACTCATGGAGGGGTGGAGGGGAGGGGGAAAGGGCGGGGACTCATGGAGGGGTGGAGGGGGAGGGGAAAGGGCGGGGACTCATGGAGGGGTGGAGGGGAGGGGAAGGGGACTGGTGGGGGGTGGAGGGGAAGGGGGGGGGACTGGTGGGGGGTGGAGGGGGAGGGAGGAGGAGGAGGGGCGAAGACAGGTGGGGGGCGGAGGGGAGGGCGGAGGGGAGGGGGAAAGGGCGGGGACTCATGGAGGGGTGGAGGGGGAGGTGGAAAGGGCGGGGACTCATGGAGGGGTGGAGGGGGAGGGGAAGGGGCGGGGGCTGGTGGGGGTGGAGGGGGAGGGAGGGGAAGGGGACTAATGGGTGGTGGAGGGGGAGGGAGAAGGAGGAGGGGTGGGGACTGGTGGGGGGCGGAGGGGAGGGAGGGGAAGGGGACTGGTGGGGGTGGAGGGGGAGGGGGAACCGGCAGGGACTCATGGGAGGTGGAGGGGGAGGGAGGGGAAGGCGACTAATGAGGGGTGGAGGGGAGGGGGAAGGAGGAGGGGCGGGGACTGGTGGGGGTAGAGGGAGGGGAGGGAGGGGAAGGGGACTAATGGGGGGGTGGAGGGAGAGGGAGAAGGAGGAGGAGCAGGGGACTGGTGGGGGTGGAGGGGGAAGGGGGGAAAGGGCGGGGACTCATGGGAGGTGGAGGGGGAGGGAGGGGAAGGCGACTAATGAGGGGTGGAGGGGAGGGGAAAGAGGAGGGGCGGGGACTGGGGGGTAGAGGGGAGGGGAACCGGCGGGGACTCATGGGAGGTGGAGGGGGAGGGAGGGGAAGGGGACTAATGGGGGGTGGAGGGAGAGGAAGAAGGAGGAGGGGCGGGGACTGGTGGGGGTGGAGGGGGAAGGGGGAAAGGGCGGGGACTCATGGGAGGTGGAGGGGGAGGGAGGGAGGTGGGGAAAGGAGGGAGAAGGAGGAGTAGAAGGGGCTAATGGGGGAGGGGGCGACAGGGAGGAGGGAGGAAAAGGGCTGGGGGACTCATGGGGGGTGGAGGGGAGGGAGAAGAAGGGGCAAGAGATAATGGGGGAGAGGGAGAGGGAGGAGAAAGGGGGAGGGGAAGAGGATAAAAGAGGAGTAGGGAAGAATTGAGATGGTGAAAAAAGGTGAGAAGGAACGGGTATAAACAAAGAGAGGAAAAGGAAGGAAGAAAAGAAGAGAAACAAAGAAGTAAGGAAGAAAAGAAAAAAAGAATTAAGGAAGAATGAAGGAACAGAGGAGGAAAAAAAGGAAGAAAACACGGGGAAGAACAGGAGAAGAAAGAGGAAGGGGCAAGAAGACAAGAAATACAAGGTGGAATTTACTAGTCCCCCCTCCCCCCTCCCCCCCCCTAGAATTTGCATAGTGATAGCCCCGAACGTGAATTACCTTTAATAGACAGGCAAGTCACACCTGGAGAAGCCCTGATACCCTTCGCCAGGTCACGTGTCTCCTTCCTTATACTCCCCTTATACTTCCCTTATACCCTTGTACCTTCCTGATATTTTTTTCCTATACACTACATACAGTTCCCTAATGTTTTCCCTTTATATCAACACTTCCCTTATACCTTCCTTATACTTTCATTGTACCTTCCTGATTTTTTTTTTCCTATACACTACATACAGTTCCCTAATGTTTTCCCTTATACTAACACTTTCCTTATACCTTCCTTATACTTTCATTGTACCTTCCTGATATCTTTTTTCCTATACACTACATATAATTCCCTAATATTCACCCTATATATTATATGCAATACCCCTATACCTTCCTGATATTTTCCCCTTATGCTAAATACGTTTTCCTTATATCTTCCTAATATTTCCTTATGCTTCTCTGATATTTTCCTTATACGTTCCTGATACTTTCCCGTATACACTTCTTACATTTCCCGTGTACCTTCCTGATACTTTCCTTATACATTTCTTATACTTTCCTGATACCTTCCTTATACAAGGGAGTCACTAGTATTAGGGAGGGAGGAGAGAAGGGTGTGGAATAGGGAGGATAGGGGGGGGGGTGAGAGGT
>NC_091582.1:8191353-8203853 GCF_042767895.1 Penaeus vannamei
CTTGTAATCGTCTCTCTACAATATATAAACAACATGCTTGCAGTCTTGATATACTTTTTTTCGGTGCTTGTGATTCATGCTTTGGAGTTCCTACATAAGCCAGTTTCCTTGTTAACGTCCTTTGTGCAATAAGGGTCATTTTATGTGAGTTTAAGGCTCAAATCGTCACCCTTCTGGATAAGATTGTACCCAAGAATATGACGGTTGTTTGGTTGCTGCGTTTTGCTCCCCTTCTCCCTTCTCGCCTGTGTGTGTGTGTGTGTGTGTGTGTGTGTGTGTGTGTGTGTGTGTGTGTGTGTGTGTGTGTGTGTGTGTGTGTGTGTGTGTGTGTGTTTATATATCTATAAATCTATATAGCCATATATATATAAATATATATATTCACATATATACACACACAAATATACATACATATATACATATACATATATATACACATATATAAACATATACATATACATACATATACATACATATATATATATATATACAAATATATGTATACATATAAATATATATACATACATATATATACATACATAAATATATTGTTAATGTATATGTATAATATTTGTATATGTAAACACATATGTATTGATGTATAAAATTATAAATATAAAGGCATATGTACTCTCTATGTCATATTGTATGTTTATGTATATGTATAAATATATTTACATATATGTGTGTGTTTGTACTTGTTTTTGCATGTGTGCATACGTGTCTGTGCATGCGTACGTGCATATGTACGCACATATGCATAAAATGTCTGTGCTTGGATATGTGTGTATGTATTGGTGTGTGAATATGTGTGCGTATGCAGGTGTGCGTAAATGTATGTCCTTTCCATCCCGTGAAGGAAGGGCAAGAGGGGAGCCGAGGAAGCAATCCCAGCGGCAGTTCATCAGCAGACATACCAGGAAGCAACAGCAGCACTAAACGAGCACACAGGCCAGCAGGTCACGAGCAGGAGCAGGAGCAGGCAGCAGGGGGTGACAATGACAACCAACAACAGACCAGCAGTGAGGAGATATGAAGAGAGGATGACGAGAATGCGCCCCCCCCCCCAAAAAAAAAAAAAATAATAATAATAATAAAAAAAAAAAATAAAAAAAAAAATAATAAGGCATGATAAGACGCTATGTGGTATGAGGTGCAGCAGAGATAAGCAGACATCCGTTTCGCAACATGAGATAAAATGAGCCGGTCTCTATCGTGGGAGAAGCTGTCGATCCCGAAATTTATCTGTTTATTTACGTATTTTTTACTTGTTCTGTTGGACTTAAACGGTGTCTACGAATATTCGATTAAACGGGGAAATTATATATATATATATATATATATATATATATATATATATATATATATATATATATATATTCTTTTTTTCCTTTCTTTCTTTTTCTTTTTTTTCTTTTTTTCTTTCTTTTCTTTTTTTTTCTTTTTTTTTCTTTTTTGTTCTTTTTTTTTTAGTTGTGAAGTATGCAGGTAAACTTTTTAACTATTTATCTGATATATGTGATACATGTCATATACACTGTACAATCTACATTGTAATTTACATAGTTATTCATAGAACGAAATGCAAAACAATTGTCTTTATTCTACCAACCAAAAATTTAAAAAAAATCAAAACATACGAGCATGATCGTCATCTATCAAATGTAAAATAAGCTTATTTCGAATAATATTAAGAAATAGCTAGTAATGCAAGAGAGGTGAATGATAAGAAAAAACAAACTAAATACATATTCTTGATTTTTCTTTTTTTTTCTTTTTTTCATCTAGGCGAAGATGCATATCTGGTGATAATTAACGACAAATTGAAAGACAAGAATAATTAAATGACAATAAACAAGCTGATAACGACAACTGCTTGTTCAGCAACGTTATTCTCCAGGACTTCGATATATTCAACTAATCATAACCAATCCAATTTCCATCTCCGCCAAAACAAAATAGAAAGAAAAATAAGAATAGAAATAAAAGTCAAACACAGCCTCAAACACGTCACATAAACAGCGGAAATCAAGCCAAATAAGCAATGAAGGGTAAACAGAGGCAACAGACGATGCAGCATTTAGCACAAAGCCAAATATTAAGCATGCCTATTAAACAACATCTATTAGGGATATAAAACCAATGGATTCCATTAATCATGCACACGGGATTAAACAGTAATTGTAATTTACATCTAGAATAAACTGATAAACAGAACATGCATGGAATTGCGCTAAAATAATAAACTAAAAAAATATAACAATAATTATTTACGTAACTAAAAGACAGCAGAGCAAGGCAGTCAACTTACTTTTGTGTTTCGAGAGCCTGACTCTTTCCTTCATAACGTTCTCTGGTGCTACCTATCTCTCCTTTGCCTATCGTAGTTTTAATTCCCCTCCCTCTCTCTCTCTCTCTCTTTCTCTCTCGTTTTCGTTCTTTTTCTTTCACACACACACACACACAGACTTCACACACACATACACACACACGCACACACATACACATACACACACACACACACACACAGACACATACGCGCACACACACAAACACACACACACACACACACACACACACACACACACACATACACACACACACACAAACACACACAAACACACACACACACACACACACACACACACACACACACACACACACACACACACACACACACACACACACACACACACAAACACATGATTCACAATCCTTCTAGTCCCCTTCCCACCTCCCTGTCCCGTTCCCCTTCGCTCCGCCCTCTTCCTTTCAACCCAGCTGTTTTAACCTGACTCGGAGCGCAACACACGGGCGCCCCTTCTTACCTTGAACTCCTTGCAGAACGCTGTGTCTATGACTCTTCCTTACTGTCTTTTCTCTATCTATTTGCCTTACTCTTCCAGTTTGATTGGTCTTACTATTTCTTGTTATAGTTTGCCTATCCATCCATCTATCTACTAATCTATTCATCTATCTATATACATACCAATATATCTACATATCTATCTACTTACCTATCTATCAGTCTATCTACTTACCTATCTATCAATCTATTTACTTACCTATCTACTTACTTATCTATCAGTCTATCTACTTACCTATCTACTATCAATCTATCCACCAACCTCCCTACCTATACACGTCTCACTCCTCCTACTCTCCTTCTCTCTTTATCGTCCTTTTCCCCCTTTACCTTTCCTGTGTAGTTGAGGCCCTTTGGCACTCCGAGAGCCACGTCCTCCTGCCCGTCCCCAGTGAAGTCCCCAACGGCCACGGAGTATCCCAGGTACTGGTCGTCGTCGCTCGCAGGTCCCTCCCAGGTCATCTGGTAGTCGTTCCTGGTGCTGAGGCTCTGGGAGTGGATCTGACCTGGGGCGTGGAGGGGGAAACGAGGTCAGTTGCGGTCGTGGGATTTTTTTTTTAAGGGGGAATTCAAGGTGTATGAGTGACTCGATTTCTTTTTCGGAAATAAGATTGATGTTTATGTTTTTTTTTTCCTGGGGATGGAAGGGAGGGGGAGGGGGGGTCCATGCTCTACTTTTTGGTTATGCATTCAGAAATGAAAATAAAATGAAAGCTAAGCGAACCAAAAATATGTGGTTGCGCCTGTGAAAAAATTTAGAATTTGTTATTTGTTCAAATCTACGTAAATATCAAATATGTAATAAAAATGGGATTTTCTCAAAAAATTTCAAAGTTAACTACGAAAAAACTATCAATATACATTTTTAGTAAACACGACATTAATGTTTGGTTAAAGATGTCTCGTTAAAAAGACAGACTTTTGGAAGATATTAAAATGTTAATCATATTACTGAAAAAATACGAAATATACTTGTATAATTATCTTACACAATTAAAAACAAAAATGTAAATTTAGTGATCCGTTATTATATCATTCCACCAAAATTATTAAACAATTCACTCTCTCTCTATCATTATTGGATTAAACGCTCCTCTTCAATTGAGAAAATGCGAGAAAAGGTCAATCAAAGCTACATATTATTACGACCTAAGATTATAAAACCTTGCTGAGATCTCAAAATCTACAGCTTTACGTGTAATGTTAAAACCATGTTAATCATAAACCAGGATTTAACAGATTATGGATTAAATGTTCCCCTTCCTTCAGCCAGCGTCTGTCTGTAAACAATCTTATGTTGCCATGGAAACCTGAAAACAATTAATATGTTTTTTTTTCTATTCTTCAAAAGCAGAACAGCAGCGTACAGTGCAATTTCGCGGTGCATTTAAATTGAAAATAAAAAATATATCTAAAAGTCTAGGCAAAAAAGTATTTAAATCAAAATAATAAAGCTTAATCATTCAGAGAGGGATTATGATACAATAATATAGAAAACTACACTATAATAACATAGCTGCTGTAGTGCTCAAAAGAAATAAAGATAATAGGAGAGATAATAAAAAGGTCAAGACAATAAAGAAATTAACGAAGAACGTATGAACAGGTGAATAAAGAAAGAAACGAAGAGAAAAAACACAGACAAGTAAAGTAAAGATAGAAGAAAGTAAAAAGAGATATAATAGCGAAGGAATTTTTTTTCACAAAAGAAACGAAACAGAACGGAGTAAAAAGAAAGAGAAAAATCGAAGAAATAAGACAAAGAAAAAAAAGAAAAACAACAGAAAGAGAGGAAGAAAAAACAGAAATACATAAATGGAGGAGTTACCCCGATACAAAAGAGAGCGAGACCACCTTGGCGGAAAGAAAACGGAGCATTGAGGGTAGTTGCAATAGAGACTGTTATGATGATCATTAACGTCAGCCACATTGCACTGGGGAGGGGGAGGGGGGGAGGGAGGGGAAAAGGGAGAGGGCATGAGGGTAGGAAGGTCTGGAAGGGAGAGAGGGAGGGGGAGAAAGAGGGTTGGGTATTAAGGTAGGGGTAGAGGAGAAAAGGTGGGAAAGGGAGAGAGAGGGGGATATGAGGAAGAAAGAGGAGTAGGGGAAAGAAAATGGGGTTAGAGGAGCTGTATAAGGGAGGAAGAGGGTAAGAGGCAAAGGGAGAGAGAGACACATATCTCCGATGGAATGTAGGAAAGGGAGGGGGAAGCCTCGCAACAAATAAGGGGGTAGGATATTTTGAAAGAAACAGCTGTATCTCAAAGTGAATTGTGGTTCAGGGATGGGGATGTGGGGGAGGCAAATAGAAGGAGAAAAGAGAAGGGGTGAGGAAAATGGAAGGAAAAAAAGAGAGGGGGTGAGGAAAATGGAAGGGAAAGAAAGAGAGGGGAGAGGCAAATAGAGAGAGAAGAGATAGGGGAAAGGCAAATAAAGGGAGAAGAGAGAGGGGAGAGGAAAATGGGAGAAAAAGAGAGGGCTGAGGAAAATAAAAGGAGAAGGGAGAAAGGAGGAGGGAAATAGAGAGAGAAAAGAGTGGGACGAGGAAAAATAAGAAAAGAGAGGGATGAGGAAAAGAGAATAAAAAGAGGGGATGGGGAGTGCAAGTGGAGGGAGAAAGGAGAGAGAGAGAGAGAGAGAGAGAGAGAGAGAGAGAGAGAGAGAGAGAGAGAGAGAGAGAGAGAGAGAGAGAGAGAGAGAGAGAGAGAGAGAGAGAGAGAGGGAGGGGGGGGGGCATCTTGTAAGAAGTAGGGGGCAACAACTCGCTGCCCTGCATAAATTACACGCGGGGTAATTCCCTCAACAAGCGTGAAGGAGAGAGCGTTGGGCGAAATAAGGTTGGGGTACTGGGGGGGGGGTAGATTTGGGGTTGGGAGGGGGTGGGAGGCTTTTGGGGCTAGGGAGGGGGTGGGGGTCTTTGGGGTACTGGGGGGATGAGGGGGTAGATTTGGGGTTGTGAGGGAGTGGGGGGCTTTTGGGGCTAGGGGAGGGGGTGGGGGTCTTTGGGGTACTGGGGGGTGAGGGGGGTTGATTTGGGGTTGGGAGGGGGTGGGGGTGCTCTTGGGGTTAGGGAGGGGGTGGGCGGGCTTTTGGGGCTAGGGTAGGGATAAGGGGGGGTAGAGGGGGGAGTTTGGTATATCAAAGGAGTCTGATTATAGCATCTGTATTCCTGTAATTACTAACAATTCAAGTGTTTTTCACATGAATAAATCTGAAGGGATTTTCGGAAAGGCGTGTATAAAATAGAAGCAAAAAAAAATATATATATATATATAAAAGAGAATTTTAAATATTCTGATTAAAACATTCCGAATCCAACGAGCATAATAAACATCCTTGAAAAAAAGCAGTTAACAGAGAAATAAAAACATTTAATAACGTAACGAATTTTTAAAAAACCTCCAAGGGGTCAGAAGACAGACAGAAATACGGAAGAAAAAAAAGAAGAGAGAAAAGATTTACAAGATTTAAAAGAAAGTTTAATGTGCGTGTGGCGAAGGTGCTACAGACGTTAGAGAAAAAAATTATAATAATTAACATAGTGACCCTTGGATGACGTAGACGAGGCCGACCATTGTTACCTGACAGCTGAGTCGACCAGCATTGACCTGAAATAGTAAGGTTTTTGTGCTTTACACCATGCGAGGGTGACCTGGGATGGGGGGGTCAAGGAGTAGTGGGGAGAGGGGTCATGGAAGGGGGTGGGGGGGCACGCAGGAACACACACTGTTGGGATTAGAAAGAAGGGTTAAAATTGCATTTTCATGAGATTTTGGGAAATGCGATGTCATGACACTCGGAGGCGATGGTTTGCTGGCACCTCGGTAGTCATTAAGGAGTAGTAGACAGCATTCATCATCCACTTACATACACTTACACATGCATGGACGTTGCAATTTCCAATGGGTAAGGTGTTCTGGAAGCCTAATGTAAATCCCGTACCTTTCTTTCTCCCTTTCTGACTCTTTTTCATGATATAATTTTGTGTTTTTTAATCCCCTCCTTTTATTCAATTATGATTTTCGGTCCTTTACCTCCCCTCGCTTGTTCCTTCCCCTCTTATCCTGTCTTTTATTTACTTTAATTTCTCCTCTTCCTTCACTTCCTCTCTCTTTTTCTTTCCAATCCCTCCTCCTTTTATTTTTTATTTTCTTCCTGCCTCTTCTTTCCCTTCTTCTGCTCTTCTCTTATCATGTCTCCTTCCCTTTTCCTTCTTTCCCTCTCCCTCCTACCCTCTTCCCTTCCCTCTCCCTCTCTCCCTCCTTCCCTCGCCCTCACCCCTCTCCCACTCCCTTCCTCTCCCTCTCTCCCTCCTACCCTCTTCCCTTCCCTCTCACTCCCTCCCTCCCTCCCTCCGTCCCTCTCCCTCTCCCTCCTACCCTCTTCCCTTCCCTCTCCCTCCTACCCTCTTCCTTTCCCTCTCCCTCCTTCCTACTCCCTCCTACCCTCTCCCTCTCCCTCTCTCCCTCCCTCTCCCTCACCCCCTCCCGCCTTCTCCGCCAATTAAACAAACGCCCCACATCACGGGCAAAACCACAGCCGTAATAAACTGTCTACATTCTTCCCTGGAGTTTATGCCTTGTACGCACCTGCCCCCCCCGCTGTTACTGCTGAAGGCGCAAGTTGTAAGGACTACTGCTACGGGTTAGGGAAGAAGGGAGAGGGGGCAGAGGGGGCTTGCAGGAGTCCGGTGGGGGAAGTGGGGTCCAGAGGGGGCTTACAGAAGTCCGGTGGGGAGAGTGGGGTCCAGAGGGGGCTTAGAGAGAAGTCCGGTTTGGAGAGTGGGGTCCAGAGGGGGCTTAGAGAGAAGTCCGGTAGGGGAAGTGGGGTCCAGAGGGGGCTTAGAGAAGTCCGGTGGGAAGAGTGGGGTCCAGAGGGGGCTTACAGAAGTCCGAGTGAGAAGGTGGGGTCCAGAGGGGGCTTACAGAAGTCCGGTGGGGAGAGTGGGGTCCAGAGGGGGCTTAGAGAAGTCCGGTGGGGAGAGTGGGGTTCAGAGGGGGCTTAGAGAAGTCCGGTGAGGGGAAGTGGGGTCCAGAGGGGGCTTAGAGAAGTCCGGTGGGGGTTCAGAGGGGGCTTAGAGAAGTCCGGTGGGGGGAAGTGGGGTCCAGAGGGGGCTTAGAGAAGTCCGAGTGAGAAGGTGGGGTCCAGAGGGGGCTTACAGAAGTCCGGTGGGGAGAGTGGGGTCCAGAGGGGGCTTAGAGAAGTCCGGTGGGGAGAGTGGGGTTCAGAGGGGGCTTAGAGAAGTCCGGTGAGGGGAAGTGGGGTCCAGAGGGGCTTAGAGAAGTCCGGTGGGGGTTCAGAGGGGGCTTAGAGAAGTCCGGTGGGGGGAAGTGGGGTCCAGAGGGGGCTTAGAGAAGTCCGAGTGAGAAGGTGGGGTCCAGAGGGGCTTAGAGAAGTCCGGTGGGGGGAAGTGGGGTCCAGAGGGGGCTTAGAGAAGTTCGGTGGGGGGAAGTGGGGTCCAGAGGGGGCTTACAGAAGTCCGGTGGGGGAGAGTGGGGTCCAGAGGGGGCTTAGAGAAGTCCGAGTGAGAAGGTGGGGTCCAGAGGGGGCTTACAGAAGTCCGGTGGGGAGAGTGGGGTTCAGAGGGGGCTTAGAGAAGTCCGGTGGGGAGAGTGGGGTTCAGAGGGGGCTTAGAGAAGTCCGGTGGGGAGAGTGGGGTCCAGAGGGGGCTTAGAGAAGTCCGGTGGGGAGAGTGGGGTTCAGAGGGGGCTTAGAGAAGTCCGGTGGGGGGAAGTGGGGTCCAGAGGGGGCTTAGAGAAGTCCGGTGGGGGAGTGGGGTCCAGAGGGGGCTTACAGAAGTCCGAGTGAGAAGGTGGGGTCCAGAGGGGGCTTACAGAAGTCCGGTGGGGGGAAGTGGGGTCCAGAGGGGGCTTAGAGAAGTCCGGTGGGGGGAAGTGGGGTCCAGAGGGGGCTTACAGAAGTCCGGTGGGGAGAGTGGGGTTCAGAGGGGGCTTAGAGAAGTCCGAGTGAGAAGGTGGGGTCCAGAGGGGGCTTACAGAAGTCCGGTGGGGAGAGTGGGGTCCAGAGGGGGCTTACAGAAGTCCGGTGGGGAGAGTGGGGTCCAGAGGGGGCTTAGAGAAGTCCGGTGGGGGGAAGTGGGGTCCAGAGGGGATCTCAGACGTCCGGCAAGGAGGGTGGGAGTACAGAGGAGAGTACAGAGGTCCGAATGAGACGGGGAAGGGCAGAGGGAGATTACAGCAGTAAGGTAGAGAAGGCGGGGAAGTACAGAAGCCCGAGTGAGAAGGTGGGGAGGTACAGAGGGGGTTTCAAACGTCCGGTAAGGAAGGTGGGAGTACAGAGGTCCGAATGAGGGAGTGGTGTGGGGGGGGGGGGGGGGTATACACAGGGAGGTTACAGCAGTCCAAATGATAAGGTGGAGGGTACATGGAGAGTTACAGAAGGCTTGACCGAGAGAGCGGGGGTTACAAAGAGGGTTGCAGAAGCCCAGCTGAGAGGGGAGAGGTAGAGGGGGGGGGGGAGAAAGGGTAATACAGCGGACACGAAGAACAAAGACCAGGTACAGGGAGGAAGTTAAAGGGAGGGATTTCAGAGGATAAAAGACAAGGAGAAAGTTGAGAAGCAACTACATACAACATGGTAACAGAAATTAGAATACAGAGAATGGAATAAAGAAGGAGCGAGCGGAGATAAAGGGGTAGATTTTTTTTAATGATATTTTTTTTTCTTTTTTGAGTGCTAAGATTTACAAGGTTTGGATTGGATGATTCGATACGATTGGAGAGCTATAAGACAATGGGTGATTTTTTTTTTTTTTTCTTTTTTTTTTGCTTAATGCTTTGGTATTTCTTCATACGCTGGTTTTACTTTTTTCTTTAGCTTTCTCTCTTGTCGACTTTCTGTCCACCTTCTCATTTTCTCCTTATCATCTTCGTAATACTATCACATCCCTTCCTGCTTTTTCCGTCTTACCTTTTATTTTCTTACTATATTTTCCCCCTTCTCCTTCACCTCCTCTCACTTATTTTCTTTTCCCTTTTCTATTTACCTTATTGTTCTGCTCTGTTGTTTTCTATTTTCTCTATTTTCTTTTTATCTTTTCTATTTCTTATTTTCGTTTTTTTTCTATTCTAACTTCTATTCTTTTGAGGAAGGGCGAAGGAGAGAGAAAGGAGGAGGAGAAAAGGAGGGGATAAGAAGAGGGGTGGGAGGAGAAGATAGGGGGAGGGAGAGGACACAGGAAGGGGAGGTGGAGGGGAGGGGGTGAGTAAAAGGAAAGAGGAGAGGGAAGGAGAGAGGAAGGGAAAAGAAGGAGAGGGGGAGATGAGAAGAAGGAAAGGAGGGTGAGAAGAATGAGAGGGGTGTGTGAGGAGGAGGAGAGGGAGATGAGAAGGAGGAGAGAGGTAGGGAAAAGAAGGAGAAGGGGTGTGAGGAGGAGGAGAGGGAAGTGAGAAAAAGGAGAGAGGGGGTGAGAGGGAGGAAAGGGGGTGTGAGGAGGAGGAGAGGGGGGCGGGGTGAGGAGAGAGGAAGGGAAAAGAAGGAGAAGGGGTGTGAGGAGTAGGAGAAGGGAATGAGAAGGAGAGGGGGTGAGGAGGAGGAAGAGGAGGAGGAGGAGGAGAGGGAGATGAGAAGAATGAGAGGGGGATGTGAGGGAGATGAGAAAAAAAGAAAGGGGAATCAGAAGAAGGAGAAGGGGGTGAGAAGGAGGAGAGGGGGGTGTGAGGAGGAGGAGAGGGGTGTGTGAGGAGGAGGAGAGGGGGGGGGTGAGGAGGAGGAGAGGGGGGTGGGGGTGAGGCGGCACACAGCACAGCCAGGGTCTCGAGATCGCCGCGGGGAAACTGCACGTATTAGGCCCATAAACATCACTTCATGCCACCTACGTACTCCGCCTTTTCCATTTTTTGTCAGCTATTATTTTCTTAATATTCTTCTCTTCTCTCTATTCTCTTTCTTTTCTCTTCCTCTCCTTTCAATTCTCTTCATCTCCTTTCATTTCTCTATTCTTTCTTTTCTTCTCCTTTCTGTTTCTGTTCTTTCTCTTCCTCTCCTTTCTATTCTCTATCTTTCCTCTCCTTTTTCACATTCGTTTTCTTTTTCTTTCTTTTCTATTCCTCTCTTGGTCCCATTACTTCTTTTTTTCTTATTATTCCCTATTCTTGTTTTCGATTTTTCTCGCCTTTTCTTTCTCAGCCTCTTTATCTTACTGTTTCCTCTGTTTGCTTTTCCTTCTTATTCTATCCATGTACCCCATTTTCTCTCTCTTCATTCTCCTTTTAATACTTTCCCATTTCTTCCTTTCTCCTCCCACCCTCTTACCCCACCCATCTCTCACCCTCTTATTCTCTTCCTAACATTTCCTTCCAGATTTCCCCCCTCTCCTTCCTCCTTTTATTTCGACTCTCTTTACCCCTCTCTCCATTCTTCTCTTATTTTTTCTCCTTTACCTATCTTTATCGCACATCTCCTCTTCCCCCCTTCCTCTTCGATGTCTTCCTGTCTCCCGTTCGCCCTCAGCTCCGCTACCGCCATACGCATCAGCTGGCAGTGACGTCACGTTTCGCAGTCACGCTTTTCACACTCACGGGGCACGCGAAGGGAGGAAGGAGCAGGAAAAGGAGGGGGGGGGAGAAGAAGGAGGAAGAGGAGGAGGAGGAAGAGGAGGAAGGGGAAGGAGGAATGAGGGAGGAGGAGAAGAAGAAGAAAATGGAGGAGGAGGAGGAGGAGGAGGAGGAGGAGGAGGAGGAGGAGGAGGAGGAGGAGGAGGAGGAGGAGGAGGAGGAGGGAGGAGGGAGGAGGGGAGGGGGAGGGGGAGGAGGAGAAGGAGAAGGAGTAGGAAGAGGAGAAGGAGGAGGAGGGAGGAGGAGGAGGAAGAGGGGAGGGGGAGGAGGAAGAGGAGGAGGGGGTGGAGAAGGAGGAGGACAGGGGTGGAGGAGTAGGGAGTAGGAGGAAAAGGAGGAGGAGGAAGAAGAGGAGGAGGGGGAGGAAACGGAGGAGGAGAGAGAGGTGGAAGAGTAGGAGTAGGAGGAAAAGGAGGAGGAGGAGAAGGAAGAGGAGCAGGAGGATAAGGAAGAGAAGGAGGAAGGGGGAAGAGGAAAAAGAGGAGGAGGAGGGGAGAAGAGAGGAGGAGAAGGAGGAGAAGAAGGAGGACGAGGGGGAAAAAGAGAAGAAGGAAGAGGAAGATGAGGATATAATGGGGAAGGAGGAGGAGCTGAGAAAAGGGGAAGAAGAGGAAGAAAAAGAAGTGTAGTTTTCTCCCACATTAATAACTTCAGACGTCATATAGCGTGGCAAAAACAAGGGGAAGGTAGATGAAAATAAAGAGGATAGGGCGAGAGAGAGAGAGAGAGAGAGAGAGAGAGAGAGAGAGAGAGAGGAGAGAGAGAGAGAGAGAGAGAGAGAGAGAGAGAGAGAGAGAGAGAGAGAGAGAAAGAGAGAGAGAGAGAGAAAGTAGAGAGAGAGAGAAAGTAGAGAGAGAGAGAAAGTAGAGAGAGAGAGAAAGGAGAAAGGGGAGAGAGAGGGAGAGAGAGAGAGATCCTTCTTCGACATTTTTATTTGCGTGTGCCTTCAATTCCTGTAGTTCTGTAGAAGGATTCCAGGCTTTTCTTTGCTAAAATGTTTTAAGCAAAGACGTCTTGCCTTTATAAGAGACTCACTAACCTTTGGCGCGCAAAAATTC
>NC_091582.1:8221353-8226353 GCF_042767895.1 Penaeus vannamei
TGAGAAGCAAAAGGGAAAATGAGGTAAAAGGGAGAAGATGAAGGGAGAGAGGGTAAGCAAGAAGAGAAAGAGAAGGGAGAAGAGAAACAGAAGGAGGGACCGGAGGTGCAGGAAATATATTGAGAGAGGGAAGTCAAAAAAGAAGTAAAATGAAAATACGAAAGCAAAAAAGAAGGAGGAAGCGAAATAAAAGAAAAGAGACAAATTTACGAGAGGAAGACAGGAAGAAGAACAGGAGAGAGGAAAACGATAAAGACAGAGAAGAAAGAGAAATCAAAGGATAAGAAGGAAATCATGAACTGCTACTAGAAAAAAAGAAAAAAATAACACTTAAAAAAATACAAAATTACCCTCACAGAACGAAAGTCCCAACATAGAAAGAGACAAATACAGTTAACGCGAATAAGAGAAGGAGGATAAGGACAAGGACACGAAGAGGTGAAGAGGGAGTGCTGAGAGGTGAGGCAATCATGCTGTCATGAGGCTGCATGACACTCGACGGCTGTAACAAGCGAGCGTCTGGCGGCAGAGAGGGAGATAGGGAGAGGAGACGAGAGGGCGGGGACACTTGCGGGGAAAGGGAGATAAGAGGAGGGAGGGAAAGACTGGGGGAGGTGGGAGAGAGAGAGAGAGAGAGAGAGAGAGAGAGAGAGAAGAGAGAGAGAGATGAGAGAGAGAGAGATGAGAGAGAGAGAGAGAGAGAGAGAGAGAGAGAGAGAGAGAGAGAGAGAATGTGGAGAGAGAGAGAGAGAGAGGAGAAGAAAGAGAGAGAATGTGGAGAGAAGGAAGATAACGATAGGGAAATAGAAAGAGAGAGAGAAAAAGAAAGACAAAATAGCGATCTCGAAAAAGAAACACCATGCGATAAAGTGAGAGGAGATGAAGAGGAGGAGAAAGACGTCCTCTAAATAATTTTGTCTTTCTCGGAAATCTTAATTGTTGAAAATCCTTCATTTTTTTTTCGCATAAATACTTCAGATCTCTTCAGTATCCCAGGCGCATCCAAGCATCCAAGCAGACAGACAAGACAAGAATTTAAGAATAAATGAAGAATGATCATGTTAAAGAAATAAACACGTAAATACACATATAAACTATCCACAAACCACTCAGATAAATTGTCAATACAATAACCTTTCTCCGTCTTCTATATCAAATTTTAAAAAATATATCTTTTTTCATCAATAACTTCCTCGGAAAGGCTTCTTTTTTCGAGCAATTTAAACACAAATAACAGCTACTAAACTTTCTTGTACACTTCACTGACTATTTAGCTTTAAAGAAATTCATGGACAGTTTACAAAGGAAGTTTGGGGAGAGTGAACAGGAGGGGAGTGCGAATATTAGTAATAGCAGAAGCAGTAGAAAAAACTAGTAGCAATGATAATGATAATGATGATGATGATAATAACAACAACAACAACAACAACAACAGCAATAATAATAATAATAACAACAACAATAATAATAATAACAACAATGATAATGATAATAACAGTAATAATAATAATATTGATGATGATGATAGTAATAATAACAATAATAATAATAATAGTAACAACAGTAATAATGATAAAACACAACGGTAGTAATCACGATAATAACAACAATAAATGACAATCCCGTATAAAACCGAATACAAGAAATCCCAAACGGTTTCCCCGAAGGAACAAAGCGAGCTCGGAGTCCTGCAGGATCCCGCGCATGCAAGGCTATCGTCCCCCACAAAGTGATGGCGAGGATTCAGTAGGATAACCCCCCCCCCCGCCCCCGGCCCCCCGCCCCCCCGCCGTGTCCTCCCCCGTCGTCGTGGCGTCTTCGGGGGCGTCGGAAACCCCGCAATAGCACCTCGTGTGTCCTGGGAATGGTGGCGTAACCCAACACGCTATTGACACAAGCATCCCATGATGGAGTTCCGTGATTACCAAGACAGATAGCTGGCCCTCTCGCTCTCTCTCTTTCTTTCTCTTTCTCTTCTCTTTCTTTTTCTGATTCCCCTTCTCCTTTCCCTTTCCCTTTCCTTCTTTCTCCTTCTCCTTATTTTCCATTTCCATTTCCTTCCCCTCCCTGACATTCGCCCTCCTCCTTTCCCTCAACCTTCTCCCTTCCTTTCCCTTCACTATCCCTTCGTCCTCCTCCCTTCCTTTCCCTTCCCTTCCCCTTCCCCTTCTCTCTTCCCCTCCCTTAGCCCTCCCTCCCTCCCCCCGCCCTGCCTTGCCCTTGTCGCCCAGGGACCAACCACCGGGACGTGATGTGTGGCTCCCTGATATCGCCGCTGCATCGCTGACTCGGGCGCCGTACCCTTCTGAATGATAATGATGATAATGCTAATGTGGAGACAGAAACATCCCACGCTCTGGCTATTGCCCTGTCCCATTGCATGCAATAGCTTTCACGACAGATCAACGAGGTTGGGCTGTTGCATAGATAAGGCGGCACAGTAAGGGCAGGGGGGGAAGGGGAGGGGCAGGGAGAGGGGTATTCTCCAGGGTGGGGACATGGCGAGTGTCAGGGACAGCCTAAACAGGAGGGAACAGGAGCGGAACAAGAGAGTAGCAGGAGTAGGAGCAGGGATAGGAGTAGGAGGCAGGCAAAATGGACATGCTTAGAGCCACGGGGAGAGGGGAGGGGGGAGGGGGGGCAAACGCTCGGGGGAGGGAAGAGAGGGGCTTGTAACCTGAGGAAACAGGGGCGCCCCTTGTCCCTCTGATGTAGCCGCCAATTACCGCCGCCCTTTACGCTAGCCATGGCCCGCAGCACACTTCGGGCGGCGCGGGAGACACGCCCCTCGTGAGGAAGGTAAATAAATAGCTGGGGCGTTGCGCGTGCAGGTATAGCGCTCTTTCGTATACATACAAGATCAAGAGCAGGACATGTTTGTAAACACTGACACATCTCTAAGGACTTAACTAGTCACTCACTCATTATATGACAAATCTCTCTCGCTCTCTCGCTCTCTCTTACTCTCGCTCGCTCTCTCTCTCTCTCTTACTCTCGCTCTCTCTCTCTCACTTACTCTCGCTCTCTCTCTCTCTCTCTCTTACTCTCTCCTCTCTCTATTATCTCTCCACTCTCTCCTCTCTCTCCACCTTCCCTCCTCCTCCCACTCCCACCCCCTCTCCCATTCCCACTCCCACTCGCTCTCTCACTCACTCTTCCTCTCCCACTCCCTCTCCCTCCCCCACCCTTACTCCCACTCCCACTCGCTCTCACTCCCACTCCCACTCACTCTCACTCCCACTCCCACTCCCACTCCCTCTCTCCAAACATACACAAACACAGGCACAGAGAGCACACGCACACAGTTACGAAGAGCAAACTCACCTTAGTAATGACAGCGTCGAAGCCAGCTTGACATGACCCTTGACGATGGTAGCCCCAATAGCCTGTTGAAGAAAAGAAAGGTCATTAAGGGTCAAGATCTTATATAAAGTATACAGATTTTGTTACATATGTCTTGTGAAATATACTAGTTTTTTCTACACAAAAATGATTACCGAGATTTAAATAATGGAACTGATTAAGATTTATTTATAAATTTATAATAACGATGGCTACAATACGCAATACATATCATGATGGCGAAGACAAGGGAACAGATCCGACACAAAAAATAATGGACTTTGTTATATACACAGCTTTTGGTTCATATCCTCATCCCTCTAAAGAAAGGAAGAAAAAAAGAAAGAAAAGAAGTCACCATTAACTGCCGTTCTCATGGTTTAACAGATGATCTTATTTTCTGCACCCTTAATTTTATGAACCTATCTTAATTGAAGCTTCTCCCTGTGCTCACCGCTGCCCATTTTGAAGAGCTTACCCCCTCAACGACTTCTACGACCACTGCCAACTCCTGACCTCTTCCTGACCTCTCCCCCTATCACGACCTGGCCGCGAGATGGGGTAGTGGAAGGGGGTGATGCACGACCTTCTTATGCAAGGGATGGGAAAAGGGGAAGGGGGGCAAGAGAGAGAGTTGTGCGAGAGAAAAGGATAGTAAGAATGGATGAAAGAGCGAGATGGAAGAATATGAGATAGCGGAGAGAAGCACGGAGGCGAGGAATGGGCGATGAGAGGAGTGAAGATGAGAGAAAGGAGGAGACGGAGAGTGAGGGCGAGGTTTCAAAGCGTGAGAAAGAGGAACATGACAATAAAAGAAGGCAAAGCATGACGTGAAGGAGAACATCATAATCAAAATAGGGCAGATAATAGAGAAAATCAGAAGCAGAGAGGCCAAGAAGGAAGACCGCAAGCAAGCAAGCTGCTCTCGCAACTCGCTTATCTTGCAACACCTGTATCAAATGTAAGGTCAACAACGCAAGGTCAAGAAGCAGCATCAAGCACCGATACTCGAAATAGCAACCACCCCCCCTCCCCCCGCCCTTGATAGACGTCCACTCAGCTACCACCTGAGTGCGCTGAGCCTCCGGTCTCAAAGGGCGGCGCGTCCTTTGAGACCGGAGGCTCAGCTCACGCGATTCCCGACCGCCAACTCGAGGCGCTGTTCCTCCAAAGAGGTCCCTCCTCCGCCGATGGTTTCTCTGCCTCTGGTGATGCTCCTACTCGAAACCTGACAGACTTCCGTTCGAGCCCCTTGAAGAAAATGTGAAGGGAATCGAACAGTAAAAAAAAAAAAAAAAAAAAAAAAAAAAAAAAATCGAAACCTTTGAATAAATTTTGAATGAAACACGAAGGGAATCGAACCTTAAAAAAAACATTCGAAGCCTTTGAATAAAACGAGAAAAGAATCGAACCGCAAAAAAAGAAAATCAATTCGAAATCTTCGAATAAAACCCGAAGAAAACCGAACCGTAAAAAAAAATAATAATAAATAAATATTTTCGAAACCTTTGAATAAAACGCGAAGAGAATCAAACCACAAAAAAAGAAAAAATAATAATAATTCGAAACCTTTAAATAAAACCCGAAGAAAATCGAACCGTAAAAGAAAAGAAAGAAAAAAGCGTCTCAATCGATACCCCGCTAAGGATCACAAACCC
>NC_091582.1:8233853-8241353 GCF_042767895.1 Penaeus vannamei
CCCGCGAGAGTTAGCGACACGAATAAAGATACCACCACGCACCCCCCCCTCCCCTCCCCCGAAAGGAATGCAGAGTTGCTAATTAAGCGATTAGAATACATTAGTCAGTGTTGCCATCTCAGCGCACAGGTGGCGACAGAGGGGGGATTCCCCGGGCCTCGTTGACTCAGGGGGACTAATGATTAGGGATTTATGAGGATCCTGCGCTGGTCTCCTTCCTCGCAAAGGGGATTACTGGGGATTTCAGGGAGGAGGGAGGGGGAGGGGGAAGAGGATGGGGTGGGGAGAGAGGGGTGAGATATGAGGGGAAAGAGAGAGGGAGAGAGAGAGAGAGAGAGAGAGGGAGAGAGAGAGAGAGAGAGAGAGAGAGAGAGAGAGAGAGAGAGAGAGAGAGAGAGAGAGAGAGAGAGAGACAGACAGACAGACAGACAGAGAGACAGACAGACAGACAGACAGACAGACACAGACAGACAGACAGAAAAGCAGAGAACCATTACAGATCAACCTTGCAAAAAAAACCTGCAAATCCACATAGAAAAAATGGCCAGGCACATGAATACAGATCCAAGTAAGCAAATCTTCTCCCTCAGTCAGAGATGCTGAAGGAGGCGCTGAAGACCCGGATGATGAGGCTCGAGGGACAGGTAAGATCCCTCGCAGTGGAATCATTTGCACGTCATTCTCTGCATTGTGACACTTTATCCTTATTAATATGATCATTATCGTTTTAATCATCACTGTCGTCACCGTTATCTACCGTCATTGCCGCCATCATCATCATCATTCCTTGATCCCTATCCACCTACTCCACCATCCGTTTACCTCTTCCTCCATCTCCTCCATCTATCCAACTCCTCCTCCACCCCTCCACCTTCTCCTCCACCGCTCCACCTCCTCCCCTGGTCCTCCTCCACCCCCTCCACCTCCTCCACTTCCTCCCTCCACCCATCCACCTCCTCCCTTCACCCCTCCACCTCCTCCTCCACCCTCTACCCCGTCCATCTCTCTGCTCCTCCTCCTCCACCCCTGCTCCACCCTCCACCTCCTCCTCCACCCCTCCACCCCTCTACCCCCTCCTCCACCCTCCACCTCCTCCTCCTCCACCCTCCACCTCCACCTCCTCCTCCACGCCTCCACCTCCTCCACTCATCCACCTCCTCCACTCATCCACCTCCTCCACCTCCTCCTCCACCCCTCCACCTCCTCCTCCACCCCTCCACCTCCTCCTCCACCCCTCCACCTCCTCCTCCACCCCTCCACCTCCTCCTCCACCCCTCTACCCCCTCCTCCACCTCCACCCTCCACCTCCTCCTTCAGAGCAAATAGACAGAGCGCTCCATCCGTCTTCAAGGATGACGTCACTCAAGCCAAGGAGGAGGAGGACTCGGTCTGAGTATTTATCGTTTTTGCTTTTATTCCTTTTCTTTATTTTTGCAGTAGCGTTTGTAGTAGTAGTAGTAATAGTATTGTAATAGTAATAATAATAATAATAGTAATAATAATAATAATAATAATAAAAATAATAATAATATATAATAATAATGATAATGATAATGATAATAATGATAATAATAATAATAATAATCATAATAATAATAATTACAATAATAACAAGAAGAAGAAGAAGAAGAGGGTGAGGAAGAAGAAGGAAAAAAATGATGAAGAAGACGAATAACAACAACAGCAACAACAACAATAACAACAACAATGAAAGTCCTTAGAAAACACAGCAAAAACACAGCAAAAGCATACATAAAAACATAAATAAAGACATAGGAACAATTAAGAAAGAATACAACGTAACATTCGCCAAACCTTCCTGTGACACATGACACATGACACACGACACACTTGGGTCGATGCAGCTCTCTTGCGTGAGTGAGTAAAGACACGCCCGCCACCACTTACCGCTAAAATTGCTAAAAATGCGAAATGGCTGCCAAGTGTGCGTCGCCACCCCCTCCCCCCCTATCCATCCACCCTAAGTTACGTTTGGGTGTCGCCCTGGTCCTTATTTCTCTAACTTTGCTTGTTTTTCTTTCCTTCGTTTTTTTTTCTTTTTCTATCTTATTTTTCTCACTTTCTTTGTTTTTCTTTCCTTCGTTTTTTTTCTTATTTTTCCTTTTTCTATCTTATTTTTCTCACTTTCTTTGTTTTCTTTCCTTCGTATTTTTCTTATTTCTCCTTTTTCTATCTTAATGTTCTCTCTTTCCTTGTTTTTCTTTCCTTCGTTTTTTTCCCTTTTCTATCTTATTTTTCTCACTTTCTTTGTTTTCTTTCCTTCGTTTTTTTCTTATTTCTCCTTTTTCTATCTTAATTTTCTCTCTTTCCTTGTTTTTCTTTCTTTCTTTTTTTCCTTTTTCTGTCTTATTTTTCTCACTTTCTTTGTTTTTCTTTCCTTCGTTTTTTTTCTTTTTCTATCTTATTTTTCTCACTTTCTTTGTTTTCTTTCCTTCGTTTTTTTCTTATTTCTCATTTTCAATCTTATTTTTCTCACTTTCTTTGTTTTTCTTTCCTTCGTTTTTTTTCTTATTTCTCCTTTTCCATCTTATTTTTCTCACTTTCTTTGTTTTTCTTTCCTTCGTTTTTTCTTATTTCTCCTTTTCTATCTTATTTTTCTCACTTTCTTTGTTATCTTTCCTTCGTTTTTTTCTTATTTCTCCTTTTCTATCTTATTTTTCTCACTTTCTTTCTTTTTCTTTCCTTCGCTTTTTTTTTCTTATTTCTCCTTTTTCTATCTTTATTCCACCTTCTCTGGTTCCCGCTTTCGCCCCTTTTCCTTCCCTATTCCACTCTTCTTTCGGGTCAGAATGGCGAGTAAATCACGGCCTCTTACGTTAAGAGCCTCTACCTTCGTCTCTTGCAAATTGTCTATTTACCTTTCGATCTATCTATGTTGATCTTACTGCCAGGTGTCTTTTTGGGTTCTCTCTCTATTTCTTATTTAGCTCTCTCTCCGTCTCCATTTACACCTTTTTCTCTCTTTCTCTTACTCTTTCTCTTTCTCTCTCTCTCCCTTCTCCCTTCTCCCTCTACTTCCCCCTTCTCCCTCTACTTCCCCCTTCTCCCTCTACTTCCCCCTTCTCCCTTCTCACTTCCCCCTTCCCCCTTCCCCCTTCACCCTCTCCCTCTCCGTCTCCCTCCCCCCTCATCTCCCTCTCCGTCTCCCTCCCCCACTCCCTCTCGTCCTTTCTACCTCTCCGCTTCTCTCTCTGAAGTACAGTCCGGACTCCAGTCGTGAACATCTTTATTGCCCCGCTAATTGCTGGGTCCCTGAGTGCATTTTAATTTCAAATATCTACATAGGAAAATTGCGGTCAGTCGTCCACGAGAGAGGGAGAAAGAGGGAGGGAGGGAAGGAGAGGAAGGGAAGGAGGGAGAGGGGGAGGGAGGGAGGGAGGGAGGGGGAGGGGGAGGGAGAGGGAGGGAGGGAGAGGGGGAGTGAGGGGGAGGGAGGGAGAGGGAGAGAGGGAGGGAGGGAGGGAGGGGAGGGGAGGGGAGGGAGAGAGAGAGACAGAGAAAAGTAGAAAAAACAACCCGAAAAAGAAACGAAAGAATAAAACAACAGTAATGTTTAAGAAATAATACATTCAAGAATAATACGGACTGAAGCCTAATTGCATAGTCTATTTTATAGGCTCATGATATGCACCCCTGATCCTCCCTGCCCTCCTTTCCCCTCCCCCTTTCATCTCCTCTCTTCCTCCCTTCACACCCCCTCTCCCCTCCCCCTCCCCCTCCCCATTCCCTCCCTCCCTCCACCTCTCCTCCCTCCCTCCCTCCCTCCCCCCTCCTCCCTCTCCTCCCCTTTACACCCCCTCCCATCCCCCATCCTCCTCCTTCTCCCTCCATCTTCATCTCCCATATAATACGACCGGAGATTATACAACGGGGATGCTGCTCGGACTGCAATTACCTTTAAGAGTCGAACGTAAATCACAAGCTAAGAACGTGGTGATGTCGGGAGCTCCTAAACCCATGCGTAAGTGCCATGAGAGAGAGAGAGAGAAAGAGAGAGAGGAGAGAAGAGAAAGAGATAGTGAGTGAGTGAGTGAGTGAGTGAGAGAGAGAGAGAGAGAGAGAGAGAGAGAGAGAGAGAGAGAGAGAGAGAGAGAGAGAGAGAGAGAGAGAGAGAGAGAGAGAGAGAAGAGGAGAGAAGAAAAAGAGATAGTGAGTGAGAGAGAGAGAGAGAGAGAGAGAGAGAGAGAGAGAGAGAGAGAGAGAGAGAGAGAGAGAGAGAGAGAGAGAGGGAGAGAGAGAGAGAGAAGAGAAGAGGAGAGAGAGAGAGACAACAGAGCTACAGTGAAAACACCATGCATGACGGGTTGAAGAGGATGTAAACAAATGGAGGAAAAATAGGTAGATTTGCGTTTAAAAAATTGTGCGTAAGAAAAAAAATGAAAAGAAGAAAAAAACATAAACATATTGATTGTGATAATAGTGATGAAGATAATGATGTTGAATATAATAACTATAGTAATAGTAATGGTAATAATAATAATAATAATAATAATAATAATAATAATAATAATAATAATAATAATAATAACAAAGATAATAATAATACTAATTATAACAAAGATAATAATAATAATAATAATAATAATAATAATAATAATAATAATAATAATAATAATAATAATAATAATAATAATAATAATAATAATGATAATAATAATAATAATAATAATAATAATAATAATAATAATAATATCAATAATCGAAATAACAGTAATAGGAATAATAATCATTATAATGATGATGATTGATGATAATATCAATAATGGTAATAATAATAACAACAACAACAGTACAAAATAACAACAATAATAATAATCATGAGAACGAATAAAAACATAAAAAATAGTAACATCAACATCACTACCCATGATGACCAATAAAAATAACATAAAAAACAAAAACAAAAAAATGACCCACCTTCCCCTAAAAAATGATAAACAAAATAAAAATAACACCAAATGCAAAACAAAACAAAAAATGAACTACCTTCCCCTAAAAAAAAAAAAAAAAAAAAAAAAAAAAAAAAATCAAGCAAGAAAACCACGCGCAAAGAAAACAATGAAAACAAGAAGCAAGTGCCGCCGCCCGACCGCCCGTGTCTTGATGCCGACCGTCAAGAACACATACATGTCACTTTTCGTCACAGTGGCAAAAACAGCAGAGAAAATACAACGCTGCAATAAAAGGTGCATAAAAGTGGTCTCAACAATCTCCCTTTCTTGTTTTTTTTTTTTAGGGGGGTGATTCTTTTTCTTTGTTTCTTTCTTTTTCTCCGTCTGTCTGTTTGCTCAATCGTTCTCTCTTTGGTGTTTTTTTCTTATATTTTCTTTCTTTCTCTCTTCTCTTCTCCTTTCCCTCCCTCTCTCTCTATCTCTTTCGTCTCTTTTTCCTTCTCTCTCCTTTCCTCTCTCCTCAACTCTCCTCTCTCTCTCCTTCTCTTCTCTTCTTTTCTCCTCTCTCGCTTCTCAACAACAATCTATGGATTACATTTCTATATACATCTTCTACTTCTACTTCTACCTATCCCTTAAAAGAAAAAAAAAAAGAAAAATAATAATTTCACGCGACAAGAGACAAAGGAACAACACAGGACCCCCACCTGGCACAACAAAACACGAGGAAATGGCAAGAACCGAGACGACCCTCACAAATCACAACAACACCAGGATTTATGAGGAGCAAGAAAGGGGGAGGAGGAGACGAAGAAGAATATATAAAAAAGTGAAAGGAGGAGGAGACGAAGAAGAATATATTAAAAAAAAATGAAAGGAGGAGGAGACGAAGAAGAATATATATAAAAAAGTGAAAGGAGGAGGAGACGAAGAAGAATATATAAAAAAAAATGAAAGGAGGAGGAGACGAAGAATAATGATAATAAAAAAAAATAAGAGGGAAAACATATATTCTGCTATTTCACTCTGCCACATGCCCGGGTAATGAGTGCTACGCTGCCGTTCTTATTTGCATGAAGACAATGTCGGTCGCCACGAGAGAGGGGACACGTAGGGGGGGGAGGGGGACGGGCGTTGGGGTAAAAGTAGGGGTGTGGAGAGTGAAGGGGAGGAGAGGGGAGGAGAAGGAGGAGGTAGGGGAGGTGGTGGTGGTGGTGGTGGTGGTGGTGGTGGTGGTGGTGGTGGTGGTGGTGGTGGTGAGGAGGAGGAGGAGACAAAGAAGAAGAAGAAGACAAAGTAGTAGAAGAAGAAAAAGAACAAGAAAAATAAAAAAGAACAAAAACAAAAATAAAAACAACAGCAACAACAAGAGGGAGGAGGAAAACGAGAACGAAAATGGGGAGAGGAGGAGAAGAAGAAGGAGGAGGAAGAATGAGTTGCCCTGAAGGGAAAGAGGATGAGTGATGTCCTCCGAAAACACCTCACCAAGATCATAAAGTCTGCCTATCCGACACAACCACCTGCACGGTGTTTTCACTGTAGTTCTGTCGTCGCTCTCTCTCTCTCTTCTCTTCTCTTCTCTTTCTCTCTCTCTCTCTCTCTCTCTCTCTCTCTCTCTCTCTCTCTCTCTCTCTCTCTCTCTCTCACTCACTCACTCACTCACTCACTCACTCACTCACTCACTCACTCACTCACTCACTCACTCACTCACTCACTCACTCACTCTTTCTCCCTCTGCTTCTCCCCGTTATTTTCCTTCTTTTCCTTCTTCTCCTTCTCCTTCTCTTTCTCCTCCTTCCCCTTCTCCGTCCTCCTTTCCCTCACAACTTCCTTTACACCCATGCAGTCACAAACATATTTACTTCAGCCTTTTGTTGCTCCAGTTCCCTCTTCGTCACTGTATTTCTACATCTCTTTCGTCCACGCAATCTTTCACCCCCCCCCCCCACCACCACCACCACCAACCGCGATGACAGGCGTGAAGAGACACGTAAAAATTTCTACAGAGGGGAGAGAAGTGAGAAAGCACGTGGGTGAAAAAAGAAGAAAGAGGAGGAGGAAGAGGGGAGAATGGGAGGACGAGAAGAGTGTGATCATGTAAAAGTAGTAGGAATTGGAGTTAAATGGTGGCAGAGGAATTGAAGAAAGAATATGACGAGAGGAAAATAACGGTACCACTCCTGTGAGGATAAGATGGAAGAGAGACAGATGAAATAAAATAAACAGGTGGATAAAAGAAAAACTCTACATCCCGCACGCCTATGTTGTGTAGAAAGAATGGCTGCATGTGCAGAAGGATGCCATTTTCCTCAGCCACAGGGGTTGGCCCACATAGAGTGAGAGAAGGAATTGATAGAGGGATGGATGGAAGGAAATGGGAGAAGAGAGAAAGAGGAAAAATAGACGAAGAGAGGAAGGGAGGAAGGGCGAGGGGAGAGTGGGAGAGGAGGAGCAGAAACGGAGAAAAGGATTGAGTGAAGGAGAGAGGAGAGAGCAGGAGGAAGGACGCATTCCGAAGGTGAATGTTGGTGCCATGGCACAACGGAGACGGGAAGTGCCACGCAAACACGACGGAGCCAAAACACGC
>NC_091582.1:8246353-8253853 GCF_042767895.1 Penaeus vannamei
TACCTCCTAACAACATATAAAATACCAATACCAACATGTAAATACCAGCAATACCAACTTACAAGATACCTTCCAACGACATATAAAATATATCCGAACATATAAAATACCTCTCAAGCACAATACCAACATATAAATACCTCCTAACGACATATAAAATACCAATACCAACATGTAAATACCGACAATACCAACATACAAATACCTCCCAACGACATATAAAATACCAATACCAACATGTAAATTCCGACAATACCAACATACAAATACCTCCCAACGACATATAAAATACCAATACCATGTAAATACCGACAATACCAACATACAAATACCAGCCAACGACATATACAACCCCCTCCAAGCAGACCAGGCAATGCCAGTCCATTCACACTTCGTCTTTGTCTTCCTTTCGAAATGACTTTATGGCGCGGGGTTCACGCCGGCGCTGCACGGGTTACGGCGATCTGGCTTTTCCTTGTGTTGGGGTGTTTTGTTTTGCTTTTTTTGTTGTTGTTGTTCTTTCTATTTTTATCTATTTTATTATTTTTCTTTATTTCTTTTTTTCTTTCTTTTTTCTATTTTCCTTCTCTCTCTATTCCTTTGCCTTTCCCTTTTCGTTTTATTATCATTATCATTTTTATTATCATTATTAGTAGTATCATTAGTATTATCTTTGTTCTGCTCCTTTTCTCTCTTTTTATTTCAATTCTTCTTCTTTTTCTTTTTTCTTCTACTTCGTTTTCATTTCCTTCTTTCCTTTGGTTTACGAACCCTACTTGAAGCGAAAAAATGACGGTTTGGAATTATTTGAGAAGAGAAAAAATACAAACTGGGAAAAGAAAAAGAGAAAAGAGAAGAAAAATATACTGGTTATTGGCTCTTAATGAGGGAGGAAGAGAAAGGAGAAGGAGGAGGAATGCGAAGAAGGAGAGGAAGGCAAAGTGGAATAAATGAAGGACTATCAACTCAACAAACGATAAAAATATGTACAGCAAGAAACGATAACAAAATCAACATAATGATAAAATAAAATGCACAAGAAAATGGAAGTAGAAGAAAAAAACGAATAAAGGGGACAATCAGATACCCTCTCCATTCATTCCCTCTCCATCCATCCCCTCTCTCACGCTACCCTTCCCTCTCCCCTTCTCCATCCATCCCGTCTCTCACGCCACCCTTCCCTCCCCCTTCCCCTCCCGCTTCATCCCTTCTCTCTCACACCACCCTCCCCCTATCCTCACTCACCACCCTCTCCCCCCTCCCCCTCTCCTTCCATCCCCTCTCTCACGCCACCCCTTCCCCCATCCACTACCCCCTTTCACGCCACCCCTCCCCCCACCCACTACACCCTTAACCCCCGCCCACCGCCCCGTATCTCTCCGCACGCCCATTTCATCTCCGAATTTCCCAGCACATGACACCCCAATGTCTCTCAATGTGTCAGCAATCTCGCGGTCTTTTGTGTCGGATAACAAGCGCGGTGTTTCTCAGGCTGCGAGATCCCGGAGGAGGAGGAGGAGGAGGAGGAGGAGGAGGAGGAGAAGAAGAAGAAGAAGAAGAAGAAGAAGAAGAAGAAGAAGAAGAAGAAGAAGAAGAGGAGGAGGAGGAGGAGGAGGAAGAAGAAGAAGGAGGAGGAAGCAAGCACAAAACACAGCTCTTAAAAGAAGCTGCTTCAGATATTGTGAAAAAAAGAAGAAACAATACCAGACTTGTAAGAACAGCGCCATAAAATGATTAATCGTAATTAAAGAGTAAATCAGCTTTGATACAACGAGCGTCTTCTTTGTAAAGTGAAAAGAAAACCTGCTGCCCTTTGCAGATGTAAAGTGTTCCAAAATGATAATAAATTACCAGTCTGTCAGCGCAATGATAATTAAAAGTTAAAATAGCACAAGAAACAAAGGGAAGAATTAATATCCACGTACAAAACATCATGATAAAAGTCAGCCATTCCGAGACACACCGTTTTCTTTCGGAATTCTGTGCATGCAGTTGAGGGGGGACTTGGAAGAAGGGAAAAAATACATCCCTGTCACCAAAATGACCTTTAATAGCCATTAAAAAAGATATACAACTCGAAGAAAGAGAACCCGCATTTTCAACAGCTGAATCATGACATTTAAACTTAAAGATAGGAAAACAACTTGAAGGAACCACAGAACCAACAAGGATTTATATTTATCTTCACATCTCTTTATCATATTTTTTTTATTTTCAACCGGAATATGGGTACAAATAACGAAAGAGGATCGACAGGTTGGTTAGTCCCTCAAAATATTTAGCGTTTGTGAGTTTGTTTGTTCAAATTCGTGGTACTGTGATCTTGGGACAATGGGAAAATTTTTCACTGAACATCACTTTCGTTCCATACTGACTGATAACTTGAGATATCGGTACTCTAAAGTGTCGATAAGGCTCAGTGTTGTTTGAAATGTAGATTTGTCATTTGGCTAAAGCTCATTACACGCCCTTATAAGGAAATCAAATTTGTGGGTACATGTACAGTACATGTTAAAATATATTGATGACTACGTTTCTCTCTCTCACTACGTCTCTCTCTCTCTCTCTCTCTCTCTCTCTCTCTCTCTCTCTCTCTTTCTGTCTCTCTCTGTCTCTCTTTCTGTCTCTCTCTGTCTCTCTCTCTCTCTCTCTCTCTCTCTCTCTCTCTCTCTCTCTCTCTCTCTCTCTCTCTCTCTCTCTCTCTCTCACTTACTCACTTACTCACTTACTCACTTACTCACTTACTTACTCACTTACTCACTCACTCACTCACTCGCACACACGCACACACGCACACACGCACACACGCACACACGCACACACACACACACACACACACACACACTACCTCACTCCCTCAAAACCGACACACGTGCGGACACATCCATACTCGCGTTAACACATCTCTCACCGTCCTGGGCACACCGGGTGGGGGCGACCGGGGGGGGGGGGGGGGGGAGCGGCGCCTCTCGGAAGTAAACAAGAAATATCTCAAGGGTATTGGTAAGCGAAGATGGATGGTAATCGCGGGTTAATTCGAGACTCGGATAATGAGGTCGATGAGGGATGTGTGGGGGGAGAGGGGAAGGAGGGGGAGGGGTGGGTGGAGGGAGGTTGGGGAGGTTTTGAGGGTAATGGGTATGAGGGAGGGTGGGTGGGAGGGGTTGGATGGAGGGATGTGAGGGAGGGAGGGAAGGGAGGGATGTGAAGGAAGGAAAAGAAAGAGATGGGAGGAGGAACAGAGGGAAGGAAGAATGGATGTGAAGGAAGAGAGGGGAGGAGGTAGGGAGGGAAGGAAGAAGGGATGTGAGGGAGAGAGGGAGAGAGGGAGGAAAAGAAAGAGAGATGGGAACGGGAGAAGGAAAGGAAGGGTGGATGGAAAGACAAATAAAGGCAGAGACAGACAAACAGAAAAACATCCTGAAAAAGCCAAAGAGAGAGAGAGAGGAAAAAAAGCGAAGAAAACAGAGAAAGATTGAGAAGAAAGAAAGAAAAGAAAGCAAAAACCAAACAAATCGCAAAGAGAGAGAAAAAAAAAAAACAGAGTCATGACTAGGGAAAAAAACGGACAAAAACCAAACAGAACGACATCCACGAGACCGAAATTCCCCTCCGATCTCAAGCAGACATCCGCGAGGCCCTCCAGCCCCTCCCCCCCCTCCCCCCACCCCCCTGACACCTCCCCTCGTGCGCCAGGTGGGAATTAGGTGAAGGACCTAAATAGCTGTTGCCAAGGAGCAAGGTGAAGTGTGTTGGCAGTGACATCTTAAAACATCTTAGATTGGCCAGGGTCCGTGAATTGGCCGGGGGAGAGGGGTGAGGGGAGAGGGGGAGGGGAGGGAGTGGGAGTGGGGGCAGGGGAGAGGGGAGAGTGGGAGTGGGAGGGAGGGCCCAGCTGAGAAGGGAAGGGAGGGGAAGAAGAGGAAGAAGGGAGAGGGGAGAGGAGGATGGGCCTGAGGAGAGGGGAAGGGGAGGAAATGGGAGTAAGGGTGAGGAGAAAAGGAGAGGGGAAAGAGACCAGAGGAAAATTGGGAGGGGCTGGGGTAGAGGGGAAAGGGGAGAGAGGCCAAAGGAGAGGGGAAGGGGAAGCCACTAGTGGGGGAAAGACCGAACGGAGAAGGGAAAGTGAAAGCAATAAGAGAAAAGGAAGAAACTAAGAGAGGGAAGAAAGAGACCAAAGAGGAGGGAAGAGGTTAGACAGCAGGAGTGGGGGATGAAGCCAAGGGAGAAAGAGGAAGGAGAGGAGAGGAAGAGGAAATGCCTAAAGTCACGTGTTGTTGGGACGCCTCTTTACCATGTTGGTTTAGGCAATCCCGCATGTTGGTTTATGTTTTCTTGGTGTAGCCATCGCAGTATTTTATGGACATATTGGTGCGTATGGTGTGAGTGCGAGTGTATAGACTGACAGACAGAGAAGTAAAGAGATGGGTGGATGGATAAATAGATAGATAGATAGATAGACAGGAAAAGAGAGAGAGAGAGAGAGAGAGAGAGAGAGAGAGAGAGAGAGAGAGAGAGAGAGAGAGAGAGAGAGAGAGAGAGAAAGAAAGAAAGAAAGAAAGAAAGAAAGAAAGAAAGAAAGAAAGAAAGAAAGAAAGAAAGAAAGAAAGAGAGATAGGTAGATAGGTAGATAGTTAGATAGACTGATAGATAGATAAGTAAGTAGGTAAGCGGGTAGGCAGACATACAGATAGAAAGATAGATAGACAGATAAATAAATAGATAAATAAATACATAAGAACGTAAGTGGGTAGACAAGCAGAAAGACAGACAGATAGAGAGACAGAAATATAGATAAATAAATAGACATAGATAGACAGATAAATAGATAAATAAATAGGCATAGATAGACAGACAGACAATAAGTAGGTAGGTGTGTAGGCCGACAGAGATAGATAGACAAACTGATAGACTGATAGATCGATAAACAGATATAGCTATATAGATATACCGACAGATAAAAGAACAAAAAGGACACGCCCATATATCGTATAAATTCTTATTCATGTCTGCATTATTCATCCCTGCCTCTCTTTTATCTGCACATGCATTTTTATCGATCACTCACTCCCCATTTTCGCTCCTATGATAGACAGAGCCGAGGTTTCTCCGAAGGCACGCGTCCTGCACCGCCCTCGTCGTCCACTGCGCCCGGAGCGACGGCCGAGTGGCGTTGACGGCGACGGTGACGAAGGCGGCGACGACGGTGACGGAGGCGAAGACGAGGTAATGGCGGACAGATAATCAGCCTTCGGAGATGGCGTCCGTGAGGAGGGAAGGAGGGAGGGAGGGAAGGGGGAGGTAGGAGGGAGGGGAAGGAGGAGGTGGGAAGGAGTGGAAGGGGGAGGTGGGAGGGAGGGAGAGAGGGGAAGGTGGGAGGAAGGGAGGGAGGGAGGGAAGGGACGGGGGGAGGGAGGGGAAGGGAAGGAGGTAAGGGGGGAGGTGGAAAGAGCGTGGTAAGGGAGGCAAGGCGGATAGGGAGGGAGGGAGAAATGGAAAAAATGGGCGAGGAAGGGAGTGTGAAAGGTAAAGAAGGGAAGGAGGGAGGTAGAAGAGACGAAGAAATGCAAGAAAGAGAAGGGAGACTGAAGAATAAAAAGGAAGAAGGGAGGTGAAAGGGGAAAAGAGGAAAGGAAGGGAGAACCGAATAAATGATGGAACTTGAAGAAAAAGCACTATATGATGAAAGGAAAGAAAACGGTTAAAGATGCAAAATGGAACTAATAATCCCGAACAGGCTTATTATCTCCTCCTTAGTTAATATTAAAACAACTTTCAAGACTTAAGTGATTCTTATTTACATCTATCAAAGCGGCCTCAAGTTTACCCCATGACAGCGAAATTGAAGCCCGCTGGATAATCCTAAAATATATGAGAATAATTATCCATCTTTGGAGTAAACAAAGAACCCTTATTCGCACAACGCCACAAGAAGCGCCGTGTAATTCGAACATCAACTCACGGAACTGCTTCGAGGCCTCAAGGAGTGATTTTCCTTCAGGGTTGCAAGAGAGAAATAGACAGAGGGTGGAAGGGAGAATAGGGAGAAAGAGAGGAAGAGAGGGAGGGAGAGAAAGAGAAATAGGTAGGGTGAGAAGGAGGGAGAGAGGGAGAAATAGGGATGGAGAGAAGGAGGGAAGGAGGGAGGGGGAGAGAGGGAGAGAGAGAGAGAGAGAGAGAGAGAGAGAGAGAGAGAGAGAGAGAGAGAGAGAGAGAGAGAGAGAGAGAGAGAGAGAGAGAGAGAGAGGGGAGAGGGAGAGGGAGAGGGAGAGGGAGAGGGAGAGGGAGAGGGAGAGGGAGAAGAGAAGAGAAGAGAAGAGACAGGCAGTCAGACGGACAGAGAACCACAAGTGAGACGCGAACCATCCTTATCCACACCCATCCACACACATACCAACACATCCACCCACGCGCACACTCAAACACCCACCCACACGCCAGACCCCATCCACATACCCGCACCCACCAAGGAATCCCTCCATCTCCTCACAAAGGCGGAAGAAAACGGCCTACATTTTTTTTTCTTTTTTTCCCTGCGTTTCATGGCGTCACTGAAGGGTCTTTAACCGCAAAACCGCGAGTCACGTGACCTCACTTACCTGCTGGTTACACGTGAAACCCACACGCGGGACCCTCGCGCTGTGTTACATAATGGGCCGTCAGTCAGCCAGTCAGGAAGTCAGTCAGCTAGTCAGTCGACCAGTAAAGCCTGTATGTATGCCTTTTCGATGGCCAGTAGGCATGTTTTTTAATGTTTATTTTTTTTTCTTATTTTTTATTAGTCTCTCTCTCTCTCTCTCTCTCTCTCTCTCTCTCTCTCTCTCTCTCTCTCTCTCTCTCTCTCTCTCTCTCTCTCTCTCTCTCTCTCTCTCTCTTTTGTAATGGGACTCTCTCGCCATCTCACGTATTGATCCGTCAGTCAGCCAGTCAGTCTGTCAGCTACTTAACTAGACAGGCAGTCAACCGGTTAAGAGTCAGTCTGTTTATTCATCCAGTTGCTTTGTTTATTTTCTACCTTTTACTTCCTTTTTATCTCTTTTTCTTTCAGTTTCTCCCTTCTTCTTCTTCTTCTTCTTCCCTTCCCCTCCACTACTTTCTCTTGTTTTCCTTTCCCTCTTTTTCTCTCCCTCTCCCTCTCCCCCCTCCCTTTTTTGCAATTCCTACACGGTACATTCCCAAAAAATGGAAACTGAAAGAGAAGAGAAAAAGGAAGAAGAAGCCAGTCCAAAACGCCCTCACCCACACCGCCCGAATCCACCTCATGATAATTGCACCCACGTAATTGGCGTCGAGGAACACATCCTTCCCTCTCCCCCCTCCCTCCCCTCCTCTCCCCTCCCCTACTCCCTGGCCCCTCCCCTCCCGTCTCCTACCCTCCTCTCCTTTCCCCTATTCCCTGGCCCCTGCCCCTCCAACTCCCTCTCCTCTACTCCTTACCCTACCCTCCCCTACCTTCCCCTCCCCCTCCAACTCCCTCTCCTCTCAGCCTCCCTCCCCTCT
>NC_091582.1:8258853-8266353 GCF_042767895.1 Penaeus vannamei
CCTTCTCCTTCTCCCTCTCCCTCTCCCTCTCCCTCTCCCTCTCCCTCTCCCTCTCCTCCCCCTCCCCCTCCCCCTCTCCCCCTCTTTCCCTCAAGGTAAGTGAAACACCGACAGTCCGATACGCCAAGAACGTACCTCTAATTACAGGCATTTATAGAGGAAAAAACATTTGCATTCCGACACTTGTTTTCTTATCGGGGAACAAGTGTTTGTCTTATCGCCTCTCCCGTTTAAATGCCATAGAGTCGAAGATGCGTAACGTTTGCTTGCAGGAAAACCCTTCGTTATCACACGCACTTCGGATCTTGCTGGTATTATTTTCCGATTATTTTTGTAACTGTTTGCATGTCTAAAAATGTAAATGATAATAATGATAATAATAATAATAATAATAATAATAATAATAATAATAGTAATAATAATAATAATAATAATAATAACAATAATGATAATGATAGTGATAAAAATAATGATAAGAACAATAATAATAATAGTAATATTACTACTACTACTACTACTACTACTAATAATAATAATAATAACAACAATAATAATAATGAATATTGAATGAAAGTGAAAAGATGTATTTATCATCTGTGAGAATTATATACATCTATTTTCTTTTCTTTCAAATTGTGTTCATTTGTTGACATTAATGGAACAACAATAACAAAATACCACGCAGTGATTTCAACTAAATACCTAATACCAAAGAAAATATATACGCATGTTTCTCTCACCCCCCCCTCCACCCCCACCCCCTACCCCCCCGACGTACCCATCGAAGCGGCGCATCTGTAAGATAACATTACCACTTTGCCCACTCTCGAGGGAGATCGAGGGGGGGGGGGGGGAGACATGGGCGTCGCCGTCGGGATCTTATCACGCCCACGAGCCTTTCCCCTAAACATTGGGATCATCTCTCCTCTCTTTTCATCTCCTTTGTATCATCTTTCTCTCCTCTCTTCCGCTTTCCTTCTTCCCTTGTACCGCTTGAGTGGCGTCTTCAGCTCCGGCCACTGACATGGGCGTGGGTGCGGGCGGCGGCGATCGCGGGCGGGCGTGTACGGAGTATTCGTCAGTTTCGCTGATGAAGTGAGGGCAGGGGGGGGGGTGGAGGGAGAAGGGGGTATGGGCGGCCACTAAGGAAAGGGGATGCTCGCTCTCTTTCTCTCTCTCTCTCTCTCTCTCTCTCTCTCTCTCTCTCTCTCTCTCTCTCTCTCTCTCTCTCTCTCTCTCTCTCTCTCTCTCTCTCTCTCTCATTCGCTCTCTCTTGTTCCTTCCTTGTCTCTTTCTCTCTTACTCTTTTTTTTCTCTCTTTCTTTCTCAGCTTACACACATGCGTATTTTCAGGACTACAAAATCATAGTTTTTATTTTTTTCCCCTAATTTTCTCAATTCGTTTCACCCTTTCTTCTTTCGGTCATTGATTTTTTTAAAGTAATATCTTATGTACATCTATTTTGTCTTTTTTTCATTGCCTTTTCTTCTTATTTATTATTCCTACCTCGTATCCCTTATCCTTGCTCTTCCACTTCCTTCTTTCTCTCGGGAACAATTTAATAAGTCTTCCGTTTATCTCTCTATTTAGACGTGCAATTTCACGCCTTGCTGCCTTCGCATACCTCGAGACTGGTAAATAAACGCAAGTAAGTAATCATAGATCGATAATTTGGTAATTATTGACTCCACATCGACGAAGCATCACTGTGTGCTTTCTCGTTTTCTGTGGTTCGATTTCCCATTTTCTTGTGTTAGTTTTTTTCCGTTTTCCTTTCTTGTTTTCTGTGGTTGGATTTCCCATTTTCTTGTGTTAGTTTTTTTCCGTTTTCCTTTCTCGTTTTCTGTGGTTCGATTTCCCATTTTCTTGTGTTAGTTTTTTCCGTTTTCCTTTCTTGTTTTCTGTGGTTGGATTTCCCATTTTCTTGTGTTAGTTTTTTTCCGTTTTCCTTTCTCGTTTTCTGTGGTTCGATTTCCCATTTTCTTGTGTTAGTTTTTTTCCGTTTTCCTTTCTTGTTTTCTGTGGTTGGATTTCCCATTTTCTTGGGATAGATTTCCGTTTTCCTTTCTCGTTTTCTGTGGTTCGATTTCCCATTTTCTTGGGATAGATTTCCGTTTTCCTTTCTCGTTTTCTGTGGTTCGATTTCCCATTTTCTTGGGCTAGATTTCCGTTTTCCTTTCTCGTTTTCTGTGGTTCGATTTCCCATTTTCTTGGGATAGATTTCCGTTTTCCTTTCTCGTTTTCTGTGGTTCGATTTCCCATTTTCTTGGGTTAGTTTTTTTCCGTTTTCCTTTCTCTTTTTCTGTAGTTCGATTTCCCATTTTCTTGCGTTAGTTTTTTTCCGTTTTCCTTTCTTGTTTCCTGTTTTTCTGGTATACTTCCTCTCGATTACCTTCTTGCCAATGTGCTTTTCTCTTCTCTTTCTTCCTTTCCTTTCCGTTCCTTCCCATATGTTATTCATCCCTTCCCTTCCCTTCCTTTCATTTCATTTCCTTCCCTTCCTTTCATTTCATTTCCTTCCCTTCCCTTCCTTTCCTTTCCTTTCATTTCCTTCCTTTCCTTCCGTTCTCTTCCCTTCCCTTCCCTTCCTTTCATTTCATTTCCTTCCTTTCCTTCCGTTCTCTTCCTTTTCCTTCCCTTCCCTTCCTTTCATGTCCTTCCCTTCCTTTCATTTCATTTCATTTCCTTCCTTTCCTTCCGTTCTCTTCCCTTTCCTTTCCTTCCCTTCCCATACCTTTCTCATCCTTTCCCTTTCCTTCCTTTATTTTCCTTTCTTTCCCTTCCTTTATTTTCCTTCCCTTCTCTCCCTTTCCCCATAGCGAGAATAATCCCCCACGTCATATTTCCCCACATTCGCCTCAAACGCGCCACTCACCCGAAGGCACAAAAACAACCGCTCCCCTTCACAAAAAAGGAGAAAAAGGGTAGGAACAAAAACCAGGTATTTAGAAAGGCTATTTGTCTTGTCCGAAACAAAGCGACGAGGGTGACAGCGGTGGATAAGGGTGGACAGATGATCAAAATGGCGGTGATGCCAGATGACAGTCGAGATGCGCAGCGATAACGAAGATGGCGGCGATTCCTTGACAGGGTCATCTTCGGGGCGTCATTCTATGTCTTTTAAAAACCCTTCTGTTTGTAGTAAGGGTTGTTTTACCCTTGCGGTGCGTGGTAATTTGAAATAAAATGGCGATTTGATAAACAGTATACTCAAAATATGCATAGACGTATTCCAGAATGCAAAACATTTCTATCAACCAGAAATGTGCAAATTATTTTTTTTTTTTCTCTCTCTCACCGCTTCATTTGCCTATGTCTATTTTTATTTTTATTTTCGACAAGCCAATAGCCTTCAGATCAATTAGAAAGTCAGTTACGAACAGAACAAAGCCAAAAAATATCTCTAAGAAAAAGCAAAAAAATAAAGCAAAAGTTTATACATCTCATTCAGAGAGAATAACAATGCTTCCAACCTTTTCCCGCCCACTCGCCCATCTGCGCCGCCAGCAACACCATCTGGAGGACTACTCATGCATTAACCTTGGTCTTGGTCTTCTAGCCTCTACCATAGGCCTACCTCTTATCAGTCTTCCTTGTCCATATCTCCGTCTTTTATCTTTTTCTGTCCATCTCCTAATTCGTAGATGCAGCCATCACCATAACCCACCATTCATTCATCACCACAACATGGCCACTTCAACTATTGACTGCATATGTGTAGCATGTAGGCCCCATCATCACCCAAATGCTTTTAATCCAGTCACGTGTCTCCTCTTCGCATCACCTTCCTAAACTAATAATCATCAAAGAAATAAAACAAACAAAACGAGAACAAAACAAAAAACAAACACCAAACACGTCATTCCCTCAAACACCAATCTATACAATAAAATAATCCTTAAAAAAAAAACACCTGAACAACATGGCGTCAGAACATACCATCCGAACAAATCATATAAATCGAGCTGAAGGCATAACAAACCTCATAAAACCTCAAATACATTACGCATCATATACACTTTATGGTTAATGAAGCATGCGCCTGAATTCCAACCCACGCGGCCATTAAAGCCTATAAAACACGCCATTAAAATAAAGCTGATAAAACAAAAGTCAACTTCGAAATAAACTTTATTACTCTTCATAAAGCAAGGAACAGTTACCATAACAGGAGTATCGATTTTTTCTTCTGTCCTCATCATCTTTAGCATTTTTTTTCATTTTTTTTCTCTTCTTTGTTTGTCATTTATTCCCATTCTGCTTCCGCTGTGTGCATTATATTTTATTCCGTCAGTTTTCTTCTTGTTTCCTGTTAGTTTGGAGAGAGGGAGAGGGAGAGGGGGAAGGAGAGGGGTAGAGAAAGGGGTAGAGAAAAGGGTAGAGAAAGGGAGAGGGAGAGAGAGAAGGAGAGAGAGGGGGAGAAAGAGAGGGATAAAGAGAACGAGAGAGAGAGAGAGAGAGAGAGAGAGAGAGAGAGAGAGAGAGAGAGAGAGAGAGAGAGAGAGAGAGAGAGAGAGAGAGAGAGAGAGAGAAAGAAAGAAAGAGAGAGAGAGAGAGAGAGAGAGAGAGAGAGAGAGAGAGAGAGAGAGAGAGAGAGAGAGAGAGAGAGAGAGAGAGAGAGAGAGAGAGGGGAAAAGACGACAAAGATGGGGAAAGTGCCAAGGAAGCCACATTTCTCGGCTATGTAAAAAGTTGCTTCAGAAAGCACAAAACAAACAAAACAAAACAAAAAACGAAAAAAATATAAGTAGATGTAATTGCGTCAGGAAGATGAACTAGGAGGATATAAAACAACAAAAAGGAGCGGAGATGCGGCAAAGAATTCCCATTTTTGTGTCAAAAGTAAAAAGAAACGGATACAGAAAATGTAAAACAAAAATGATAAATAAAAATAAAATAAAAAATGTATCCCAGTGAGTGAAGATACTGACGCTATTTTCTTAAACTTTGAACTTAGAAAACAATCGGACATCTTAGCTGCCAAGGACGGGGGTGGGGGGGGGGGGTGGAGTATGGATGTTGGGGCAAGGGAAGGGTTGGGGTGAGGGGAGGGGGGGAGGGGGGTGTCTTCATTCATCGGGCAAGAGAAGAACTTGAAGTTCTTATCACACATGGCATCCTCTAAACATGTTTTTTTTTCTTTATCTCTTTCTTTTCCTTTTATTCCTCCTTAACTTTTCTCCATTTTCATTTCATTCGTTTTTACGCATTCTTCCGACATCTCGAAGGCCATCGCAAACAATCCCATAAAACACGAAGAATCCCAAAAGGAAGAAATAAAACAACACACGAATAAACAAACATAAAAAAAAAACATTAAAAACAACCACACCTAATGAGGAACATTTTCATAAACACTAAATAAATAAATGAATAAATAAATAAATAAATAAATAAATAAATAAATAAATAAATAAAATAAAAAATAATAAATAAGTAAATAAAAATAACTTATGAACGTCAAAGCCACAGTCGAAAAATTGAACACCAGGACCCTTTCCCGCGCGCTTCATGTGATTCCTCCAAGCTGTTCGGAGTGTCTGGCTGAGTGAGATATTCATAAATTTATAGAGCGAAAGGTCACGTGCCATTTGTGTCAAGAGGAGAGATGACACGGCGCGAGATGAGGCGTGTGACACCTCCTGCTCAAGATGCTGCTTTTAAGGAACCAATCACGCGGATTAGGATGTCAGGGAGCTCCTCCTTCCTTGCCGTTCTGGGCCTTTCCTCTCTCCTAATTCTCGTTCTAGTTCATTCTCGCGTTTCTCTTCTTTCTCTCATTCTGGTCTTTTCGTTTTATTTCATTCTGGCGTTTCTTTTCTTTCTTTCATTCTATTCTTTTCATTTTATTTCATTCTCGAGTTTCTTTTCCTTCTTTCATTCTGTTTTCATTTTATTTCATTCTGGCGTTTCTTTTCTTTCGTTGTGTCCTTTTTATTTTTTCGTTCTTCTTTCTTTCTTTCCTTCATCTTATTTCCTCTTTTCGGTTTATTTTTTTTCGCCCATCTTTTTTTTCTTCTTCCTTCCTCCTTCTTTCATCTATGTCTCCTCCTACCTTATTTACGTCCTTTTTCATTCACACTCTTCATTTGAAATTTTTATTCCGCTTTCTTCTTCCACTAATAAAAACAACACCAACAACAACAACAACAACAACAACAACAACAATAATAATAACAATAATAATAATAATAACAATAATAATAATAACAATAATAATAATGATAACAATAATAATAATAATAATAACAATAATAATAATAATAACAATAATAATAATAATAACAATAACAATAATAATAATAATAATAATAATAATAATAATAATAATAATAATAATAATAATAATAATAATAATAATAATAATAATAATAATAATAACAATAATAATAATAACAATAATAATAATAATAATAATAATAATAACAATAATAATAATAACAATAATAATAATGATAATAATAATAATCAGAAGAAGAATTCTAGCAACACCAAAAATAACAACAGCAACAACAACGACGATGATAATAACAAAAACAATAATAATCATAATCAAATAATAACAGCAAAAAATAAATAAATAAATAAAAAATGCAACCCAAGACACAGGACACGCAACGCCCCGAGAATCCCACTGACCCCCCCACTCCCCACCCCACCCCGCCCTCCCGTCCTCTTGCTCCTCGGCCCTCTGTCCCCGCCCACGCCCGCCGCACACCACGCCCACACCCACGCCCGCCGCACACCACGCCTACACCCACGCCCACGCCCGCCGCACATCACGCCTACACCCACGCCCACGCCCGCCGCACACCACGCCTACACCCACGCCCACGCCCACCCACGACCTGCTGGAGACCGGGAGACCATTTAAGCCCCGGACCGAATCACGACCCGCGTGTTATCTCCGGCGCTCCCGCTAGCCCGGAACGCTCACGCGCGCTCGTAAAAATGGCTAATTTCTGTCGCGGGGGAATGGACACGGAGGGTGGTGGAGGAAGGGGTGGGGGGGGGAGAAGGAGGTTGGAGGAGGGAGATAGGGAGGGGGTAAGGAGGGACGGAGGGTGGTGGAGGAAGGGGGGGGGAGAAGGGGGTTGGTGGAGGGAGATAGGGAGGGGGTAAGGAGGGACGGGGGTGATGGAGGAGGTTGGGGGGGGAGATTGGAAAGTGGGGGGGTGGAGGGAGATAGGAAGGTGGGAAAAGGGGAGAAAGAAAAGCGGGAGGGGGTTGATGGAGGGAGATAGAGAGGGACGGAGAGTGATGGAGGAAGGGGGTGGGGGGGAGATAGGGAAAGGGGGAGGGGGTTGGTGGAGGGAGATAGGGAGGGGGTAAGGAGGGACGGGGGTGATGGAGGAAGGGGGAGGGAGATAGGGAGTGGGAGGGAGAGACGAGGGGAAGGAAGGTATGGGAATGAGGTGATATGAAAGGAGTGAATAGGGAGATAGAAAGGGAGTAAAGAGAGAGATGAAGAAGCACAGAAAACGGGAAGAAAAAAAAAC
>NC_091582.1:8276353-8286353 GCF_042767895.1 Penaeus vannamei
ACCCACCACCGTATGCCTTCCACCCTATGCCCAACCCACTACGCCCACCCTACGCCCACCCTGCGCCCACCCTATGCCCAACCCACTACGCCCACCCTGCACCCACCCCACGCCCCCCCTGCGCCCACTCTACGCCCACCCTGCGCCCACCCTATGCCCAACCCACTACGCCCACCCTGCGCCCACCCAGCCCGCGCCGCTAAAGAGGTCTGGCCGCGGGTCGTTCAGGGTGAGTGCGCCCTCCCCCCCCTCCCCCCATCCCCCGCCAGCCGGATCCTTGCCTGGTCTTCCCGTCCGCTTTTGGCTTTCTCTCGTCTCCTTCTTTCCCTCGCTCGTTATCTTCTGCTTCCCCTTCCGTCTCTTGCTCGCTGTTAGATCTCGTATGTTTCGTGTTTTTTTTTCTCTCCCTCTCACTCTTTTTTATAGTTTGTTTGCTCGTTTGTTTGTTTTTCATTTAGTTTTTTATTATCATTATTACTATTTTCCACACGTTTTTTTTGTTCGTTATTTCAGCCTCTTCTACCTTTCCGAAATTCTCTTCCTGCACCACTTATCTGTCTCTCTTTCTCTTTTTCTCTCTTTTAGCCTCTCCATTTCCCCTTCCCTCCTCCTCTCCTTCTCGTATTCCCTTACTTCTCATTTTCCTTTTTCCTCTCTTCCCCTTCAATCATCATTCTCATCTCCCTATTTCTCTCCATCCCCTTCCTCCTTCTCTCTATCTCCCGCTCTTAGCAATTCCGCCTCTTCCTCCCTCCCTCTTTCCTTCCCTCTTTGCCTTTCTTCCCTCTCCTCTGTTCTCCCCTCCTTGCCTCTCTCCTCCATGGTTCTCTTCCCTCTCTTCTATTCTCTCGTTGCCTCTCTTCCCTCCTCCTTGCCTCCCTTCCCTCTCTCCCCTCCCCTCTATTCCCTCCTCCTTGCTTCTCTTCCCTCTCCTCTATTCCCTCCTCCTTGCCTCTCCCCCCTCTCCTTTATTCTCTCCTCCTTGCCTCTCTTCCCTCTCTCCCCTCTCCCCTATTCTCTCCTTGCATCTTTTCCCTCTCCTCTATTCTCTACTCATTGCCTCTTTCCCTTCCTCCTCTCTTTGCATAATGGGCTACCCACAGCGCCTCCTTCAGGTTAGCTAGTTTAACTCCGTGATTTTGCGGAATTTTTCGTCCAAAGGGTAGGGGGAGAGGGGAGGGGAGGAAGAGGGGGAGAGTATGGTAGGGGGAGAGGGGGGAGGGGGAGGGGGAGGGGGAGTGGGAGAGGGGAGGGGAGGGGAGAGTATGGTAGGGGGAGACGGGAGAGTAATGCAGGGGAAGAGGAGAGGGTATGGTAGGGGGAGAGGGGGAGTATGGAAGAGGTCGAGGAACAGGGGTGTGTGGAAGGGAAGAAGGGAAGGAAAATATGGAAGGAGAGAGGGGAAGGAGGGCAGAAAGGGGGAGAGAGAAAGGGAGATCATGGAAGGGGGAGAGGGTATAGAAAGGGGGAGGGAGGGAAAAGACGATAAGGGAGGTATTTTCCATCAAGGGAGGCCGCCCGCCATTGCAAAAATTATCTCCAGGCGGTATTAATGACTACAAGTTTATTCATTAACCCGCCGACCTTTTTTTTATAGAAAATGGGAAGAATTCACGCTTTGAGGGGAGACTTTTTAGTACCGTTTTCTTCTATGTTTCGATTCTTAAAAAAAAGACAATACCTGCTCATGGGCGGTTACGTGCGAGGAGAGTGATGTGCAAATGCGGGCGTGAGGCGAGAGAAAACGACAAAGCGCCGAAAAAAATACGAAAAAGAAAATAAAAGGGAGAGAGAGAAAAGAAAATATGATTAATGTGAAAACGTGCGATGAGAAACCATCGGTTCCCTAGAAGAAAGAGAAGAGAGAGAAAACGATGCAATAATTCCAGTCACGTAGAAGAGAGAAAACGGAAAATGGCGTACCAAGAAAGAAAGAAAGGAGAGGGAGAGGGAGAGGGAGAGGGAGAGAGAGAGAGAGAGAGAGGGAGAGAGAGAGAGAGAGGGAGAGAGAGACAGAGAGAGAGAGAGAGAGAGAGAGAGAGAGAGAGAGAGAGAGAGAGAGAGACCCCAATAACCAAACACGATAAGAGGCAGAAAAATAACCCGTGCTGGCGTCATAAAGCAAATATCTTTAATGATAATAATAATCGCAAGAACGAACCGGCGTCTGAGAGATCGTACGCCATCAATCAAACCCGAAAAAAAAAGAAAAAAAAATGTGAACTTTCCCAGCCCGGCCGAGCACGTCAGCGCCGCATCAGCTGTCAGGAGGTTAATCAGCATTCTGCATCGCCGAAGTGACGGACTTTTGCCCAATTATGAAAATTTTCCCGCACTTTTCGACGGCCAAAAAGTCGTCCGAAACCCTTGGAGGAACAAAGGGAAGCAGACACAAAGACGCTCAGATAAATAGGTATACTCATGATGTTAAATAATTAAATATGCGTTTTATGCGTGATTAATTATTCCATACTGATATACACTCACACATCAATACGTACACATACACATACACACGCGCACACACACACACACACACACACATACACACACACACATACACACACATCCCCGAAACCCAAGCACGCACACACACGCACACACACACACACACACACACGCACACACATACACACACAGACACACACACACACATACACACACACACACACACAAACACACACGTCCTCCTCCTCATACGCCCCTCGCACTCATCCAGAACCTTCGTCGGCGTCAAACTCTTGTCTTAATTAGCTACCTGTGAACGTCAGGTAGACTCGAAAGGCCTCCGCGACCCCCGGGCCTCACCTCCGCTAATTAATATTCCCAGCCAATCAAGGCATATTTGCGCAATAACGTACCTGGTTCTTGAGGGTCATTATGGCGATCCTATGGTCTCCCCCCTCGCCCCTAATGCTCTCCCAATCGCCCCTACGTCCTAATCTGATCCCTTTCTTCCCCCTTCATTCTAAACCCTTTCCCTCTTCTCTCTCCCCTCTCTCCCCCTTCCCCCTTGCCCCTCCCCATTCCCCCTCCCTTTCCCATTCCCTTCTTCCCCCTTCCCCCTTCGACCTCTCATCCTTCCGCCTTCCCCTTCCACCCTCCCACCCTTCTCCATTCTCCCCTTCCCCCTTCCACCCTCCCATCCTCCCCCCGCCCCCCTTCCCCCTTCTTTATCTTCTTCCGAAATAGGAATTGCATAATACAATTCGATTATGAGAGTCATTGAGCTCATGCAAGTAGAGAGATACATTACCTAAAGGAGAGGGGGGAGGGAAGGAGGGAGGAATGAAGAGAGGGATGGAGGGAGGGAGGAAAGGAGGGGAGGATAGTGGGGACAAAGGGAAAGGGGAAATGGGGAAGGATGGAGGGAGGGAGAGAGGGAACGAGGCAGGGAGAAAGAGGGAGGGGTGGGGGGAGAAATAGGAGGGATGGGGGGAGAGAGGGAGGGAGGCAGGAAGAAAGAGGGAGGGGGGGGGGAGAAATAGGAGGGATGGTGGGAGGGAGGCAGGGAGAGTAATGAGATTTTCACAGACGTACCTGAAACATCCCAAGAAGGCACTGAGTGGCACGGAGACACGGCCCTTTAACATAACTTATTGTTAGGACATTTACGAAGGTCACGAGAGTTGGATATTTTTTTTTTTTTTATTCCCCCTAATCTTACTTCTATCTACCTCCTCCTCTCTCTTTTTCTGATTGCCTCTGTTGCGTGTATTATTCCCCCCTCTTCCTCTCCCTCTCCTCCTTCCTCTACCTTCCCCTCTCTTTCTCCTTCCTTCTCCCCCTCCCCTTATCCCTGCACCTCCCCTCTCTCTCCTCTCTCTCTCTCCCTCTTCCTCCCCTTCTCTCTGCCCCTCCCTCTCCCTCTCACTCTTCCTCCCCCTCCTTCTCCCTCTTCCTCCTCCTCCCCTTCTCCCTCTCTCTCTCCCTCCCTCTCCCCCTCTTCCTCTCTCTCTCCCTATCCCTCCCCCCTCTCTCCCTCTAAGCTCCTTGTGCATTTTGAAATATTCCTTATTTTTCTCCCTTTATCCGTGACGACGATGACTCTCGAAAAGCAAGACTGACTGCCTGCCGTAAATATTGACTGTCCATAAATCTTGCAGCCGTTCGAAAAGGCTCCAAATGACAATAAAAAAGGGGGTGAAAAAAAGAAGAAAATAGGAGAAAGAAAGGTCATCGATGCGCAAGGTTTTTACCCTTTTATCTTTTCTCCATTTTCCTTTTTTTTTGGGGGGGAGGGGTCTTTCATTCAAACATTTTCTTTTTTGTTTCATATTGTCTCTCATTCATTTTCTTTTCATCTACTATCTGTATAATATTCTTCTACCCTTTCTTGTTTCATCCTCTTTTCATATTGTCTCTCATTCATTTATTTCTTTTCATCTGCTGTTTGTATAATATTCCTCTATCCTGTCTTGTTTCCTCCTCTCCAACGTACACGGCATTAAACTTCATCTCAAAAAAAAAAAAAAAAAAAAAAAAAAAAAAAAAAAAAGTGAAAACAAAATAAGTGCAACGAAAAGAAACTTAAGCACACACAATTCACTTCACATGAAATCCAGAACTTAATATCTCAGAATACAAAAGAGAGGGGAAGATTTCTTTCTTTTCTTTTCTTTTTAGAAATAAATGAATTAAAAACGTATATAAAAATTTATTCCACAATTCCCCCGCCTTCTAAAATGAGACAGAGACCGCCGTAAAATATTCACATTATTTTTCACAAACAAAAAAGTTGAATATTCAAGTTATCTTAAGAAAGAGAGAGAGAGAAGAGAGGAGACAGAGAAAGGAGGAGAGAGGAGGAGAGGGGAGAGAGGAGAGAGGAGAGAGAGAGAGGAGAGAGAGAGAGAGAGAGGAGAGAGAGAGAGGAGAGGAGAGGAGAGAGAGAGGAGAGAGAGAGGAGAGGAGAGGAGAGGAGAGGAGAGAAGAGGAGAGAAGAGGAGAGGAGAGAGGAGAGAGAGAGAGAGAGAGAGAGAGAGAGAGAGAGAGAGAGAGAGAGAGAGAGAGAGAGAGAGAGAGAGAGAGAGAGAGAGAGAGAGAGTCGTGGAGGAAGAGAGGAAGAAGGGATGGAGAGACAGACAGAGGAAGGTAAGATTACGAGACGCAGCAAGTAAAATATTCATATATTTTTTTAAGAACTTCCACACAAAAAACAGCGTCAAAAGAGAAAAGAAAAAAGCCATAAATATAATCTTTCCTAAGCCGCGTGTACGGTTCGAGACGCAGCAACACGCGCGCGCATTTTCTGCAAATCGGGCAGTTCCCTCGTGGCTCGGGCGCTGAGGAGACCACCTTTGGTCGCTCTTTCCCGTTCGAGTCGCTTTACCTTATGAGGTCGAGAGGGAGAAAGATAGAGGGGAGGACAAAAGCAATGAAAGGAGGGCAAGAGGAAGAACTAATGTAGGAGAGAGAGAAACGAAATCGAAAAACATATCGAATTATTATTTTTTTTTAATATTACCTGTAGTTTCTCTACCTTCGCTCCCTCCCCCTTTCCCAAAGGAAAAAACATCCTCCATTACTCATTAAATTTGTCCTTAAAAAATCCAACTCAGGAAATTCGCTAGCCTCCCCCACCCCCCATCCCACCCGACGCTATCCTCCCTCCACCTCCTCTGCCCCCCCCCACCCCCTATATCTTTCAAAAACAACAACCGAAATATAACATAAAGCATAAACTCCGCCTCAGGCTCGTCTTCCGCTCTGTAATTTCGAAGGGAAGGGAAGGAGGGGCGGAGGGAGGGAAGAAAGAAGGGAGGGAGGGAGGGAGGGGGGGGGGGGGGGAGGGAGGGAGGGAGGGAGGGAGGGAGGAAGGGAGGGAGGGAGGGAGAGAGAGAGGGAGAGGGAGAGAGAGAGAGAGAGAGAAAGAGAGAGACGGAGGTGAGGGAAGTAAGAAAGTAAGAAAGACAGAAAGAAAGGGAGAAATGAATGGAGAGAGAGAGGAAGGGAGGAAGAGAGAGAGAGAGAGAGAGAGAGAGAGAGAGAGAGAGAGAGGGAGGGAGAGAGAGAGAGAGAGAGAGAGAGAGAGAGAGAGAGAGAGAGAGAGAGAAAGAGACAGAAAGAAAAAAAAGAAAAAAGATAAAAAAGAAAAGAAAAGATCGAGAGAAAGCAATCAAGTGAGCACTAGAAGGCCAGCCTCAGAAGAAAAGACGCTGATCATCTGGTCTTTAAAATCAAAGAGATAGTCTTACACGGGATGTCCAGCAGTGTTATTGTTAACTGTATCATGAAACCCTGTTCGACGGGCGAGGGTGAAACGACCGGACGGGGAAGCTAATGGGAGATTGAAAAAAAAATGAGAAAATGGAAAGAGAAAAGATTTTTCTCGTTTTCTCTCTCTCTCTCTCTCTCGCTATCTATTTATTTCTCTCTTTCTTTCTTTCTCTCTGTCTCTCTCTCTCTCTCCTCTCCTCTTTTCTCTCACCTTTTTTCTCTCTCCTCTTTTTCCTCTCTTTCTCTCAATCCTGTCTCTTTTGTCTCTTTCTCTCTCTCTCTCTCTCTCTCTCTCTCTCTCTCTCTCTCTCTCTCTCTCTCTCTCTCTCTCTCTCTCTCTCTCTCTCTCTCTTCCTCTTTACTTTAGCTATTTGTTATTTTCTTCAGATATCTTTTTTTTTAATCAGAAAAATCTTTCGAAAATTGAACTTCAGACCTAACCGCCCACCTTCGCAAAATACACCCAAGGAAAAAATTATTCCCAGAATCTAAACCTCATCGTTTTACACCAACCCCCTAACCCCCCCCCCCCCGCAACTCCCGCCTACCCCCTACCCCCTCCCATGCACCCCCCTCCCATGCACCCGCACGCCATCTGACGAGCGTTCCCGAAAGTAGAGCGTTATCACCCCCTCCTTTTTCTCGCGTCGTTCTTTCGCTATTTATCGGAAACATCTCGAAGACGTTACTCCTCCTGCATACTGATTCCCTTCCTTACGCTTGTCTGGGCAGCTAAATTACCCCTATGAACTGTAACATGATTTCAGTTCATTTCAGTTCATTGGCAATCATTTATTTTCCGAGATCGTACTTTGTGCATTAGTGTTGCCTCTTATTGTGAACGGCAGAAGGCTGTTTCATAGTTATTCCTTATATTGTTACGTTCGTTTTTTTGTATTTTTTTAATGTTAACCTTCAAAAAAATGTATATTATCATATTCAATACAAAAAAAAAATCACAGTACATCTTTCACTCCCAGACATTCCTGTGTTCCAATCCATGCATTTCTATGTTCCAGGCAATTCTTTCCAAAACAATATTTTCTCTAACATTTTCTCCTCTCCTCTCCTTTCCTCTCCCTCTCTCTCTCCCTCTCTCCCTCTCCCTCTCCCTCTCCCTCTCCCTCTCCCTCTCCCTCTCCCTCTCTCTCTCTCTCTCTCTCTCTCTCTCTCTCTCTCTCTCTCTCTCTCCCTCTCCCTCTCCCTCTCCCTCTCCCTCTCCCTCTCCCTCTCCCTCTCCCCTCTCCTCTCCCTCTCTCCCTCTCCCTCTCCCTCTCCCTCTCCCTCTCCCTCTCCCTCTCCCTCTCCCTCCCCTCCCCCTCCCCCCCTCTTTTCCCCGAAAATATTCTCCCCTTTTTCACACCATCGCGAAGATCTCACTCGCATCCCCTTTCCTCCGCGACCTTCCCTCCTGCCACTTAGTCGCCGCTAATCCTATTCGGGAGGCATCTGCAGCCGCTAGTCCTCCAAGATAGGCGAGATAGATAGGCCCTTTTTTGCAACACGCGATGGCGGTTGGTGGTTGCGGTACCGATGCACGCAATTGATGGGGTCAATTTGCAATTACACCACGTTAGGGACGAAAACCCAAGGCAAAAAAACACGATTTATTAACAATCAAGGAAGAGAAATCACAGTCAGTGCTGAAGAACACACGTCATTGATCACTGAAATAAAGCTAAATATATACATACAAATAAACAGATTCTTAAACAAAATAGATAAACAAATAAATAAACAACCCTCGTTTCTGACAGTCCAACCCCGAATGGAATTGAATAACGAAAAAAAAAAGCCACCAAATCCCAAATCTCCTTCCTTATCGCAAAACGGCCATTGCAGTCTTTCTTTTCCTCCCTCTTTTTCCCCTCCCCGAAGTTATCCGACCGCTCGTTGCTCCTCGGCCAAATACGGATTATCGAAATCTGAATTTATTATAAGAGTGAGTCCGGTTTTCTACGCTTGGCCGGATACGCGGTGTGTTTTACCCAGGCATCGGAGTCACCATCTGCGGCCGAGACAGTTTCCTTGGGCATCAGGGAGGGAGGGGGGGGGGGTAAGGGGGTAAGGGGGTTAGCTTTCTCTTGCACTCACTTTGCAGCTTAGTGCGTATGTGCGAATGTGTACGTGTCAGTATGAATAGGGACGTGTGCATTTTATTAGCATTTTCCTTTTTTTTTAGTTTTTTTTTCTTTTCTTTTTTTCCGCTTCTCTCACCTCATCCAGTCTCCACCCTTTCTCTTCCTCTCTTCTTCCTCCTCCATCTCCCTCTCTCTTTCCCATCATCCTCATTCACTTCTTAACATTATCACTCCCTTTGTTGTTTACACGTTTATCGGAGCATCTCGCCATCCACAGTACCTCGCGTGTACGTCTCTCCTCTCGTGGCTCTCGACCCTCCCCCCCCCCCACCCCTCCCTCCTACTACACCGCAAGAACCCATTTAGCAAACCCATCAAACGGTCCTCTCCCCGCCCCCCCTATTCCCCATTTTTCTCCCCCTCCGCGATGACCCCCCATTAGCGATGCAGCGGGCGTGAGCGATGCCGAGGGCGTTCACCTACGAGGACGCTGACGGAGACGGGTGTGGAAAGCGCCGTGTCGACGAGGGGAGGGGGGGGCGTAGGGGGGGTTGTTGGGAGGTCGTGCTGAGGGTGGTGTCCCTCGGGCCCTTCCCTCCCGTGCCCCGGGTCGTGCCTTCGCTGCCGCCACGACCTGGGCATGCCCTTAGACCTACGACATGCTGGGAACCCATTGAGAAAAAAAAGACGACCAACGCGCCTTCATTTCCATTGAAGTGACGCTTTGAGATGCTGTAGAGGATCGTGCTTTCTTCTGCAATTGCACGATCCGAAGGAAAAGAAACCACGGCGAGAGCGTAACATAAAAAGGAGCACATGGTCGAAGGAACGGAAGGAGTCTATATGGGTCTGTGTTACGCTCTTATTTACTTGTTTGAGGGAATGAGCATTGCACAGCAAGGGAACCCAGGAAGTAAATGTTGCATCTCTCCTTAGAAATGCTAACTGCAGTCTACTAAAGAATATAGCGTATAGACATACACAAACATACATACATACACACAAAAGCACACATACACAATAATAAAAGAAAAAAAAAGAAAAAAAATATATATACATACATATATATATATATATATATATATATATATATATATATATATATATATATATATGCATATGTGTGTGCGTGTGTGCACAAAATATTCCAAGAAAAAAACCCGGGAGGGAAAACCATAGTAAGCATAACCGTCACGGTTTCACTTCAAAAAGAACCTAAAACTGACAGTAAACAATGGCATAAAAATCACTCAGGCGTTGTCATGGCAACGGAGCGTGCTAAGGTTATTACAAACCCAAGAACATGTCACCTGCTTCCCATGAGGCCGAGCCGACGGAACCTCTTTAGGGGCTAATGGCGGGAAAGCCAAACGTAAACTGTTCAAGATGGCGTCGGTGAGGCTGCGAATGCGACAATACGAGGAATCTGGGAAAGGGAGGCCGCTCAAAGAAGACAAAGAAATAGAATGGGTGAAGAAACAAGAGGTAAGAAAATAATCAAGACGCAAGATAAAAAAGAGGGAAAAAACAGAATGAACAGATGTGAATTTTAGGTCTTTCCTTTCTTTTACTTTTCTCTCCTTCCCAACCTAATTCCTTCACATAGCCCTTTTTTCCCTCTGCATTATCCATCTCCCTCCTTCGCCGCCTTCGCTTCCCAACCTTATTCTTTCATTTAATCCTTTTTCCCTCTACACTAT
>NC_091582.1:8293853-8316353 GCF_042767895.1 Penaeus vannamei
AGAGAGAGAGAGAGAGAGAGAGAGAGAGAGAGAGAGAGAGAGAGAGAGAGAGAGAGAGAGAGAGAGAGAGAGAGAGGGATGGAGGGAGGGAGGGAGGGAGGGAGGCAGGGAGAGAGAGAGAGAGAGAGAGAGAGAGAGAGAGAGAGAGAGAGAGAGAGAGAGAGAGAGAGAGAGAGAGAGAGAGAGAGAGAGAGAGAGAGAGAGAGAGAGAGAGTGAGTGTGTGTAAGTGGGGGGATGTGAATGTCATTGTGTGCGTATGAGTGTATGCGGATGAATATATGTTTGTATATGTATGAATGTGTATATGTATGCGTGTGCGTATATATATGTATGTGTATATGTATGCATGTGCGTATATGTATGTACAGACCTATGTTTGTATGGACGTCTGTGTATGTATAAATGCGTATCTCGAAAGTATGTGTCCGTATGCGTCCGTGGTTGTATGGCATGTGCGTGTGTGCGACCGCCTGTCTGTACATGTGCAGCCTGGCCGTCGTTTCTTTATGGGCGTAACAGAAATACCAGACGGGGATGGCGGCTTGTGGTTGGGGGAGGGGGGGGCGGTGAGGGGAGGGGGGTGAGTAGGGAGGGTGAAGGGTTAGGGGGTGAAGAGGGGAGGAAGGGAGGAAGAGGTGGAAGGGGAGGAAGGTAGGAAGAGGGGAGTGGGAGGGAAGAAGGGGGAGGGAGGAAGAGAGGGATGAGGAGGAGGAAGAGGGAGAGGAGCTGGTGGAAGAGGAGGGTGAGGAGGTTGAAGGGTGAGAGTGGGGGAATGTGGAAGGGAGGGAAGGAAGAGGAGGAGGTGAAAGGGGGAGGAGGAAGGGGAGGAAAGAGGAGAAAGGGGAAGGGGAAGGAGAAGGGGATGATAGGGTAGGAGAGGGACAGCCAGGCGGAGTGTGACATGAGAGGTTAAGTTCTTATTATATGAATGGGGGGAGGAGAAAGAAGAATGAGGAAGGAAGGGAGAAAGGGGAGGAGGACGAGGAGGAGGATAGGAATTGAAGCCATCTGTTCAGTTCTGGCTTCATCATGTTCGGAAATTATTGAGAGTTTGGCAGTTGTCGCTTTACGTTAACGATCTCCGTTTGTTCTTCTGTTTAGGTCTTCAGTTCTCAGTCGCACTCTTCCTTTCTCAATATATATGCTTGTGTGTGTGTGTGTGTGTGTGTGTGTGTGTATGTGTGTGTGTGTGTGTGTGTGTGTGTGTGTGTGTGTGTGTGTGTGTGTGTGTGTGTGTGTGTGTGTGTGTGTGTGTGTGTGTGTGTGTGTGTGTGTGTGTACATTTATATATGTATGTATGTATAATATATATATAATATATATTTTTCCTTTTGGCTTCGCACACTTCTACAAATAAACCTTTCCCTCTGTCTCAGCCCCATTCCTTGTGTTCCACTCGTCTCCCTTTCACTTCCACATTTGCTAACAAAAGCCATCCTCTCCTCCCCCTTCCCCCACCCCTCCCCCCTCCCCCCACCCCCAAAACCTCAACGCACCGCATTCAGGGAACACCGCCGCCCCCTTGTACACCTGCCCTGAAGAACACCTGTTAAGCGCGCACCTGCTTTCAAAAGCTTCTCTAAAGCAAATATCTCGTGCCATTTACAAGTTACGCGCTTAACAAAACCTGACCAAGAACTGTATCGTGCGCCTGATCTGTATTCCTATCCCATTATATATAGCGTGTACTTATATGCGCAGAGACGAATGAATAGTGTCCGAGGAGGGCCGGATAAGGGGCTGAATACCGGCGCTGATGAAGATATGAATAGAATCCGAAATGAACAAGAGTGAAAATATATTCACGGTGTGCGTTTGTCAATGCGCAGACACGGTCATGAAAAGAACCAAAAAAAAAAAAAATAAAAAATAAAAAATTCAAGTCCTGTAATAAACTCCACAACGGTTGTATTAAAATAAATGCTTCCAAGAAAAATAGTTCGGCACTATATCAGAGTCTGCGAACGTTTGTATTAAATAAATGCTTCTCTCTCTCTCTCTCTCTCTCTCTCTCTCTCTCTCTCTCTCTCTCTCTCTCTCTCTCTCTCTCTCTCTCTCTCTCTCTCTCTCTCTCTCTCTCTCTCTCTCTCTCTCTCTCTCTCTCTTTAGTTATATGCTTTAAAATCTTACCGGTTCTGATTATTTGGATTATCAATCTGAAGGATTTACTGTGTCCGAAACGTTTATTGTAATCTATTGGTATTTTACATTATTGCCTTCGAGAAAGTCTTCGTGATCATATCAGCATGTGCGTTCGGGCGTGCATGTATGTTACGTTCTGTTATGCATGGCCGCCTATGCACCTGAATATGATTTATGAACATATGTCAACAACTCGCCGCAGAAAACAAACAGGACAATACTTAAACGAACAAAATTAATCAATCAATCAACAGAAATCATACGCCCACTCCACACCCTTCCCCTCCTCTTCCCTCTCCTTCCCCTCCCCTCCCCCTCCCTGCCCTCTCCCTCCCTACCCTCTCCCTTCCCTCCCTGCCCTCTCCCCTTCCCCTCCTCTTCCCTCCCCTCCCTCCCTTCCCCTCCTCTTCCCTCTCCCTGCCCTCTCCCTTCCCCTCCTCTTCCCCCCTCTTCCCTCCCTGCCCCTCGACCCACAACACAATCGGCAGAAGCAAATGATAATAATAATTGTGGCAAAACACAGGCATTCCAGCTCGGGCATCCAGGGACTCGCAGCGCCCGGCCAGATGTCTTGAAGATGGAGGTGGAGATGGTTGCACGTCTTGGCTTCCCACTCGCTCTATCGCCTCCTTTTCCTTCTTCCTCTTTCTTCCTTGGGGATTTTTAGGGTTATTACTCTCTCTTTACTACTTCTTATATTATCGCTTCCTCCACTTTCTTCCCCTTCCTTCCTTGCGTTTTATTTTCTTGCTATTTTTTCTTTGCTACTTCTTAACTTGTCGCCTCTTCCCTTTCCACATTACGCCTTTTGATTCTTTTATTCTCGTTATGCTGCTTCTCCCCTTTCCTCCTTTATTTTCTCTGAAGCTTTTTGCGTCATTATTCTCGTTTTACTCTCTTAATTTATCGCCTCCTCCTCTTTCTTCTAATTTCTTCCCGGAGATTATGTAGGTTATTATTCCTTCTTTACACCACCTCCTCCTTTTAGACTTTATTTCGGTCTCTTTCCCCTGTGCACGAGTTTTAATGCAATCCTTTGATAACTACTCCCTTTATCGCGTCCTTTATCATTATTCAGTCCTTTCTTTCCTTTATCATTATTCCCTTCTATTTCCTACTCTTCGTTTCCCTTTCACCCCTTTCCTCTCTTTTCGCTTCCACCTCTCTTCTCTGTGGCTATTTCAATTATAATTTTTTTATTCTTTCCCATTTCTTTTCCTTCCACCTCTTGCTTTCTCTTTTCTTTTTTGCGTCTTTTTTTAACTACTTTACTCGCTACGTCACCCTTTTCTATTTTCCTCGTTATCTTCTTTGCATCCTGTATTTCTTATCGTTTTTCTGGTTTCACCATTTCTCTTTACACCATCCTATCGCCTGTTTCTCTTTTATCTCTCTCTTTTATTGCCTTCTGCCACTCTTGTTTTAATTTCAAACATTTTTGTTATCGCTATTATTGTTTTTTATTATTATTATGCTCACATATCGTTAAAAACATTGTATTGTTGTTGTTGTTGCTATCACTTCTGTTATTCCTAAAACTGCTATTATCATCATCATTGCTATTGTAATTGCTACTATTATTGCCATTATCTTTATAGCCATTTTAATCATCAACGCCTTTATTTTCATCATCAGGCATGATCATTATAAATTATAATTCTTATTACCATAGCAGTGGCAGTAGCATTATTATCATCCTTAATATCATAATTATTATCATCATTACCGCATCATCACTAGTATCATCATAACCGTTATTACTGTCATTATCTTTACCAATATCAAATGAAATTATTATCATCCCCATCTTTATCATTACCATTATTATTGTTGTTGTTATTATTGTTATTGTTATTTTTGCAACAAAAATACAATCACTCGTGGTATTACCAGCATTTGTATAAATGGCCAAGAATATCATTAACATAGGTTATTTTTTCTTTTCTTGATAAGGTTATATCCCGGTTTATCCGCTCTTTCAAAATCCATCAATTAACCCTCGGACATGTATCTATCTTATCTTAGTCTTATCATACCGTAATATATTAATTTATATATTAATTAATTAATATATTAATTAATATATTAAAATGTTAATTAACATATCAATCAACATATTAAAATATTAATTAATATATTAATTAATATATTAATTAATTAATTAATTAATTAATTAATTAATTAAAATACTAATTAATTTCAAAATCCATCAATTAACCCTCGGACATGTATCTATCTTATCTTAGTCTTATCATACCGTAATATTCCCTTTATTCTAGAATCCAAAACCCAACGTGGCCTCGGACGCAGGAGAACAAATACGGTAAATTTCTAGAATAAATGGCCGCCGCTTTATTGTCCACGGATTTTACTTTCGCGTTCCATTCCGGACGTTCCTGTGTCCATGGCGTTTGTCCTCCTTCTCTTCGGGGAAGTTTGAGTTCAATTATGGCGCCCATATATAGTTTCGCTGAGCGGGCGGAGCGGGACAAAGAGAGCGACGAGAAACGGATAAAGGAGGCAGATACACCTACATACGGAACAGACATACGTGCAGATGTATACATAAATAGATGGATAGATAGAGTGAGAGAGAGAGAGAAAGAGAAAGAGAAAGAGAAAGAGAAAGAGAAAGAGAGAGAGAGAGAGAGAGAGAGAGAGAGAGAGAGAGAGAGAGAGAGAGAGAGAGAGAGAGAGAGAGAGAGAGAGAGAGAGAGAGAGAGAGAACTAGAAAAATAGCAGAGAGAGAGAGAGTACTAAAAAGCCCACGGCCATTCTTCCCACGATGTCGGTCGCAATAAATTAATGAGATAAATGTTCCTCTTTAGCGCCCCTCCTCCCCCTCCTCCCCCCCCCCCGCCCCTCCCCCGCTTTCTCCCCGCGGGCAGCTATGCAGAAAGCGGATATTTCGGGCGTCGGGCATCACTTACGGGAAGGAGCCCCGGCGTGCCATCGAGTCCCATTCCGAGAGTTTCTCAGTCGGGGAGATTTTAGTACCGACACGTATCCGCATTTTGAATCCGAATTCGCGCGCGAAATTATACGAACGCGGCGATATCCCCGAAGCATGCGCGCAATCCGCCGCTCGCATTCCCGTCCGCGGCGCTATCTCGACTTCCTGGTGGATCTCGGGCTGAATAACCCATGAATAAACCCCTGATTTTTACGAGGTCCCCCCCCAACCCCTCGTCCGCGGCCCTAGACGACCACAGCGCCTGGACCATGGGCTTATTTGGGCAGGGTTCCGGAGCGGCGCCGGAGGAGCGCGGGGCGGCCGTGTGTGCTACCCGGCTTACTTCAGGGTCGCGGCCATTGTTGTTGCCTCCAGACGCCGTTCGTCAGGCCTTGTGTGGGAGAATATCGGGGGCAAGGGGGGCGGGGGAGAAAAGGGAGATGGAGGGGGGAGGGGAGAAGAGAAGGGAGATGTAGGAGGTCAGGACTTATTTAAGGGTTCTGCCTTCCGTCCTTCCCTCTGGTCTTCCTCCGAAGTGCATCGAAAGCCATTTGTCATGCCCGGAGAGATCTCTATCGCGGTCTTATCGAGAGGTGCGCGGGGGCTGGCAAAGCCTTGGGTGGAGGGGGGGGGGGGAGGAAGGGGGGGGGGGGGGCTCAAATAGTAAACCTCGGGAGAGAAACTCGGGAATCTGGTCACTGGCGCACCTGAATACAATGATCAGCTGATGATCTAAAAAGGCGCGCTCCGGGAACCATTATCTGCGTGCATTCGCTAAAAGTTCTATTCATTCTTTCAATTTATCTACTTGTTACATGTAATTTTCCTTCACCTAGAAACAAATATAAGAACGGAAATATTACGCTCACCCTTACGTTAAAACAGAGAACATACATGGGAACGTGACGTCTACAACTAAACACACAGCATGTGGACCCTCTGTGGTCAAACACTGTGGGTGATACGCATACATCATGTGGGCGCCATGAGGCCCTGGCACGACAAGCACGGCAGCCCCGCCCACGGATTCCTGACACTGCTCGGCCCTCCGCGTCCCTCGGCGGTGTCCTCTCGCCCGTCCGCCCGGTCACGTCCCCGCGCGGGTAATCGAGAGGTGATTATCGTACATCGTGGCGCTTGCACCCACCTGCTATCTTATCCTGATTTGGAAAGTATCGTGTAAACCGAGACGAATGAAGCCTCGTAAACCCTTCGCTTCCAAGCAACATTGCCGCCAAATTCTGCTCTTAAAAGGCGCATCCTCGCATCCCCATCGAACAAGGCCTCGACAGCAAAGCATCTGTGATAACACCGTCGGCGGAAACCCCAACGAGGCGTGATTTATCCCTTCGAAACGAGTCCGCATGGCTAACGAGACGCGGGCGCATGTCTCCCCGACGCGAACCACGTTTAACTGGCCGAGTCTCGCCGCTGTCCGCTCCAGACACCCAGGGTCTGCATCATTGTCTATACTGCTTTATAAGACCGGCACCGAGACCTCATTAAATCCATAATAAGAAGCCTTTAAAGGGAGGCTCACATTGCACCGACGCTCTGCAAAAAGGAGAGGAAGAGGAAAGGGAAGAAAAGAAGGAGAAGAGGAGAAGGGGGAGCAGGCGCAGGAAGGGAGAGGCAGAAGGGGCGAGGATACTAAAGCCTTGTCTTACAAACCTTTCGGAAGACTGACTCTAAATTACCATAACTGCGAGCGACCACTTTCTTTTGAGTCATTTGCATACGGGGATTATAAATAGTCGTAATGACTTCATTAGCCTCAACCAGCAACCATTTTTTCTGATAAAATCTGCGTCAGATAGATATATGGATGGACAGATAAATAGAAACACACACACACACACACACACACACACACACACACACACACACACACACACACACATATATATATATATATATATATATATACATATATAGATGGATGGATATATAGATATGTATGCGTATATGAAATATACATAATATACAGTATGTATGTATGCACATATATATATATATATATATATATATATATATATATATATATATATATATATATATATACTGCACACACACACACACACACACACACACACACACACACACACACACACACACACACACACACATACACACACACACACACACACACACACACACACACATACACACACACACACACACACACACACACACACACACACACACACACACACACACACACACACATATATATATATATATATATATATATATATATATATATATATATACTGTGTATACATACATACATACATACATACATACATATATATATATATATATATATATATATATATATATATATATATATATATATATATATATATGGACAAACACACAAACATAATACACACAAAACACCTGATTTTGTGTGCGTGCGTATCCATACAGCCAAAGCACCAGTGTTTTTCCCTCCCTCTCATTCTCTTTTGCATTTTTTCAGTCCTTTTTATGACACGCTAATTTGGCAGACAAACAACTTTTTAAAGGAAGGATCATCTTCGGGCCGACTTTATAACGCCGCCATAATAACCCGCGAAGGACGTCTAACCTGCAATAAACAACCGTTTCCTCTATTTCTAAAGACTTCTAAATCATCCCAATAAAAGTTCTAATCTCTTATCTAAAGGGACATCAAAAAAATCTGCATAATCTAAGTTTTATGGAACATTTTATGCTCCGATCTACAAATTGGTTATCCCCCCCTCACCCCCGTCCATAGGCCTACACAATATGGGCCTATGACTTATTTGGAGGAATTTGCTATAAAAGGCAGACATTTTGATCGCCTGGACTTTAAGCTACTTCAGAGATAAGGATTATAAAGGAGATAAGACGGAAAAATGATAAAGTGAAAAGTGACAGAAATGATAATGAGGCTTAGAGATAGGTGTGTGTGGAGGAGCATAGACGTAATGATAACATAAATCAGGTTTGATATTCCCGATATATATTGTTACGATGAGAGAGAGAGTGGGAGTGGGTGGATGGGTGGGTTTGGGTGGGTGGGTGGGTGGGTGGATGGGTGGGTGGGTGGATAGATGGATGGATGGATAGATAGGTGGATGGATGGATGGATAGATGGATGAATAGATGGATGGATGGATAGATAGGTGGATGGATAGATGAATGGATGGATGGATGAATGGGTGGATGGATGGATGGATGGATGGATGGGTGGGTGGGTGGGTGGGTGGGTGAGTGAGACAAACACACAGAGAGTCGGAAGAAAGAAACAAAAGAAAAATATGAAACCGAGGGAAATGAACTATAAAAAGCGCACAAAAACAACAAGGCGTTGCGCCCCGCCGACGAAAGAGCGGAGGCGAGCGCGACGCCGAAGACAAAGCCAGCACTTACGGGTCCTGCACGGCGAGAACTCCTGGAAGTCGGTAAGTCCTTGGCGAGCCACGTAGCAGGTCCCGACGGGCTCCCTCTTCTTCAGGGACTCTGTGAACCACACGTAGCGAGGGGCGCAGGCCTGAGGGAGATGAAAGAAGGCGTTAATGGGCTGCCTGAGGAGCAACATGTGGCACGGTTTAATCATAGGTTTACGCTTTCGGACACGGGGTACGTCTAGCGTGTCCGGAGAATATCTTTAGATTTTGAATAAACTTGTAAATTATCAAACTAGTTTGTGTGTATGAATATAATGAACAACATGAAAAGAAAAAAAGAAAAATGAACATGAAAAGAAAAAAATATAAGAAAAAAGAAAGAAATGAAAAGGAACAGATAATAAAAGAAAAAGAAAGAAAAAAAGAATACACGTGTGTCTGGGTACGTGTGCGTATAAGTATACGCATACAATATACATACATAAAATATGTAAATAGACGCAAAGAAATACACGCTTAGAATATGTGCACCGACCCTCGTCATGATCAATGGCGTGTTGACATTAGATTAACATCAGCTTTATAAATATACTAACAAGATCATGATTATGCAATTAGCAAGCAGTCATAAATCAATCATTGATGCGGGAGAATTTTATGTGAGAACGAAGTTGCTTTTATACATGTAATTGAATACAAACACAGGATAGAATCAAGGAAATGGGATAAAACACGCACACACAGAAACGGACAGAATGTGCGTGTTTCTGTGTGTTTGTGTTTGTGTGTGTGTGTGTGTGTGTGTGTGTGTGTGTGTGTGTGTGTGTGTGTGTGTGTGTGTGTATACACACACGTGTGCGTGTGCGTATGTGTGTATGTGTTAGTCGCACGCGTACATGTGGTGTGATCCGCAACCATAAGAACAAAACAAAACAGAAAAGAACAAAGACACCCATACAGCAACTCCCAACATAATATCCCACTCACTTTGCCTCGACTGAAACCGCCAACAAATCCCCATAAACATCAGCCATAGAAACCCAAACACGGGTTGAGAGAAGTGATCACAAACCCGAACCACAAACAGCCCGAACAACCACCGCTTTGTCACTCAGGAGCTCGCCCGCCCGCACGCCCATCCGAAACACCACTTAAACGCACGCTCTTCATGTCCTTCGCTTCGCCCTCTTCACGCCCACGCCCACGGCGATTTCATGCTTTGTCTCATGCATGTAATAATTATAATGCTTTAAAAAAATGTCACTTGTACGAAATGTCACAGCTTTTTAAATCTTTTGTTGTCGTTTTTATAATAGCCGAGACAACTGCTAGTTAACATAACGATTACGGTTGAATCACCATAGTCACGATAAATCACTTGACCATTCCCCCTCGCGCCCATGACGATTAGAGTCCCAATCATCTATCATCGGGGTCCCTAATCACACACCCCTCCCCCCCGCCCGTCTGCCGGCCTGCAAACAACCGTAATATGCTATAAACTACAGCAATTTCCAATCCTCTTTACAATTTTTGACTGGCTCTTTAGGACACGACAGCCGCTGCCATCCATCACGGTAGTCTGCGCCCCTCCCCTCACCCCCTCCTTCCTCCCCTCCCCTCGCTCTTATGACAATTCCCTTCCCCCTCCCCCCCCCCCTCTGCTCTTATGAAAACCCCCTACTGTCTCATTCCAAACTTATCCCCCCACCCTTCCTGCCCCCCTCTATCCCCTCCTCATCCCCAACCCTTACAATACTCTTCCTTACCCCCCCTTCCAACCCCCAATTCTAATGGCCCCTATACCCCCCCCCCAACCCCCCCCTCCCCCCACCCCCATCTCTTCCACTTCCGTGACCGGCGAAGACAGCGAATGGGTCGTTGAGCATTTTTTTTTTCTTTTTCTTTTTTCTTATTACTTTTTTCACGTGACTTTTTTTCCATGAAGGAGTAAAAGGGGGGTGGAGGCGACGAGGAGGAGGCAAATTATTAGAGATACTGTGAGGATAGTGCAAATACCTCGAATCTAATACCTTCCCCCCCCCCCTCTCTCTCTCTCTCTCTCTCTCTCTCTCTCTCTCTCTCTCTCTCTCTCTCTCTCTCTCTCTCTCTCTCTCTCTCTCTCTCTCTCTCTCTCTTTCCATCCTTTCCTCTCTCCCTCTTTGTTTCTTCTTTCTTTCTCTCCCTCCCTCCCATTTATCTATCTTTACCCACTTTTTTTTCTTTGCATGGGGAATTCTTGCAGTGTTGCATATCCTGTCTCGCTTCTGTGCAAGTTTAATGAGTTGTTTTGCCAAGATTTGCCTCCGATGATTGGCATTGCATGGCCTGCGTTTCCTACATCAATACGTGTCTTGTTTCGTAAAATAAGTATCGCATAGTTTCACTTTACTTAAACTGTCCCGTTCTCTTTTCTTACAGTATTCGTTCATTTATTCATTTTGTGGGGAACGGGTAAAGTGCTTACGTCATATTTTCAGCCTTCGAGAGATGGTCAAAATACAAAGAAAACGTTAAAGGTCTCATTTTCTTTCACTTTCTGAGAACTACGACAAAACAGCCGTAACAATTCCCCTAAAATCCCACATACACCGACCTACGCTCGTCCACACAGGTCCACTCCCCCTTCCCCTCCCCTCCACTATTTCCCCTTCTCCTTCCCCTCATTTTCCCCTCTCTTTATCCCCTCCTTTGCCCTCCTTCTCCACCATATTCCTTTCTTTATTCCCTTCTCCCCCATCTTCTTCCTGTCTTTATTCCCTTCTCCCCCCTTCTTCTTCTCTTGATCCTCTACTCCTCCCTCTCCTTCTCCTTCATCTCTTTATCCCCTCCTTCTTCTTCCTCTTTACCACCCCTTCCCACTCTCCCCGGCCCCCCTTCCACGTTCTTCCCCCCCCCCCTATCCTCACCGTTTACCCCCCCTCCCCTCTCCCACGAGCAACATGGGGGTGCCACCCGCACGTTGCGCCGACCAATAACACTTATCACAATATCCGCTGTGCCAATTTATCATGGGTGTGGCCGTCAATAAGCCACGCCCCCCCCCCCCCGTCCTACCGTGTCCCGCCTCCACTTCAACCTCCCATTTCCATACACAAACTTTAAGGTCGTCGACATTTAGTTTTTATGACTTAAAAAATATATTTTATTATTATGATTATTACTATTATTCGTACACATTTCGATTTTTATGACTTCAAAAAATAACATATATATTATTATTATTCGTACACATTTATAATATATATATATTTTTTTTAACTTCAAAAAATAACATTTTATAATTTTTTTTTACTCAAGCTCCCATTTCCTGACGCATAGAAGCTGAGGTCGTCGGCATTTCATTTTGGAAATGACGTCAAAAAGAGAAACAAAATAAAATGTTATTGTCGTTGTTGTTTTCTCCGGACACACGCACACGCATTTGTTTATCTTTTGTTTACATGGCAGTTTAAAATCCTACAAACATATAGAGTCGTATTTATTTTGACGTAAAGATTAGGGTCATAGGATTTATGATCCTATTTTTCAACTATGCTTTATATGACGTGTATAGGCGTTGGGTACAGCACCCTTCCATACGGTTTAAAAAGAGGACGTATAATTTCACAGCTGCGTGCTTTCGTAAATAGATAGATAAGGAACAAGTGTCAAAAACAGAACTTCAAATTCTATCACCAAATTGCGCTAGTAACTCGACTTGTTTTATAAATTATAAAAAAAAAAAAAAATGTGCGAGACCTTTAGAAATGATCAAAAGGTTTTAGATAAATCGCTTAGACTTTTCTCTCCTCTCTTTCTCTCGCGATTCTGTCTCATTTCCTTCACATAAATGCCCTCTCCCCCTCCCCCCCTCCCCCACGTCTCCTCCCCTCGCTAGTATGAAGTATTATCAGCAAAAGCAGATGTACCCCCTCCCCCCCTCCCCACACACCCCGCCCCATGTCCCCGGGGCGTGGCCGGTCCGGACTTCCTGCAGGTAAGTGCGGTGGTGAAGGCCCTCCCCCTCCCTTTACCTCTTCCCTTCCTCCCCTTCCCCCTCCCTTCTCTCTTCCCTCTTTCTTTTCTCCCCCTTATCCTTCATTTCTCACTTCTCTCCTCCCCTTCTCCCCCTTTCTTCTCTCTTCTCTCTTTCCTTTCTCCTCCTTATCCTTCACTTCTATCTTCTCTCTTCTCTCTTCCCCTTCTCCCCCTTCTCCCCCCCTTCTCTCTTCCTTCTTCATTTTCTCTCCTTTCCCCCGCTATTTTATCTTCCCCTCTTCCCTTCCTCCCCCTTCCCCCTCTCTTCTAGCTTCCTCCCTTCTCACCTCTTATTCTTCCTCCCCCCTCCTCCTCTCCTCTTTTCCTCTTCTCTATTCTCGTACACTTCCCTCCTTCTCTCCCCCGCCCCTCCTTGCCCACTATCATACCACCCTACACCCTCCCTTCCCTTCTCTAGACCTCCCCTCCCCCTCCTATCATCCCCTCCCACCTCTCCTCCCCCTCTCCCCACCCCTACCCTCCCCCTCTTCTCCTCCCCTCTTCCACTCCCCACCCCCTCCCTTCCCCTAACCTCCCCTCTCCCCTCCCCTACCCTACCCTCCACCCTCCTCTCCTCTCTTTTCCCCACCCCTACCCTCCCCCTCTTCTCCTCCCCTCTTCCACTCCCCACCCCCTCCCTTCCCCTAACCTACCCTCCCCCCTCCTCTCCTCTCTTCTCCCCTCCGCTACCCTCTCCCCACCCCCTCCCCCCTCCTCTCCTCTTTTCTCCCCACCCCTACCCTCCCCCCCACCCCACCTAAAGATTTATGACCCTCTTCCCGAGCTCCATCGCCGCCGGCAGAACGCTTCAACGTACATCTCTACGTACATATATTAGTGATAAACAATGGCACTTGTTTTTCACAGTTATTGGTCCCGGATATGAAGAAAATGGAATTGAATAACATAATAACAATGTTGATATTAAAAAAGTTCAAAGCATTATAATTATTTTCTTTGCAGTATGGAAATGTCAGTATCGAAATGAGTATTTTCTATATTTTCTATATAATCATCATTAGTAACGGTAACAGTAGTAACAGCACCGGTAATAATAATGGTAATATCAGTAATATTATCTTCATCGTTATCATTATTGTTATTACCATTATATCCATTACTGTCATTGTTAATACTACTACCATTATCAATATTACTATTATTATCACCACATCTCTTATTTCCTTTACTGTCAATTTTATCATCATCAATATTATTGGTATAAAATAAAAACCTAAAAAAATACAAATAAATTCACACACTTCTGCCAACAAACAAACACACACACACACACAGACACCCACACACCTACAGTGGCTTATTACATGTAATTTTCACGCATTAAAGTCTCTGGTTTTAACGCCTTAGTAGCATGATATACGCATATAGAATTCGACCTTAGGACCTTGCGTCGAGGGTCTGGTCGTAAATCATCGTTCGGTTTCAGAATATATATGAAAAATGTTGATTGTATTTAATGATGATAAATCAATACGTTTTTGGTGGTTTACAATTACCGTGGCTGTGTTTTGACGTTTCTTCTTTATATATTTCTTTATATTTCTATTGGTGATTATACTGGACTTATCTACAATATGAGAGCTAGATTTTTTTCGTTTCCTTTTTCTTCTTCTGCTCCTCCATCCCACCTCTTTATCACTCTCTCTCTCTCTCTCTCTCTCTCTCTCTCTCTCTCTCTCTCTCTCACTCTTTCTCTCTCTCTCTCTCTCTCTCTCTCTCTCTCTCTCACTCACTCTCTCACACTCTCTTTCTCTTTCTCCTCTCTCTCTCTCTCTCTCACTCACACTTTCTCTCTCTCTTTCTCTAACCCATTCCCATTCTCTTTCCCACTCCCTCTTTCCTCCTCTCCCATTCTCCCTCTCTCTCTCTCCCTTTCCCACATTCTTTTTTCTTTTCTCTCTTTTTTCTCTCCCTCTCCCTCTTCCTATCCCACTGCCTCTCCCTCTCCCATTCCCATTCTCTCCTCCTCTCTCCCTCTCCCTCTACTCCTTCTCCTACTCCCAATCCTACTCCCTCTCTGTAACTCTATCCACGTATCCCATTCCCTCATCATTAGTGTTCTCTCTCCATCCCATTCGTCACACTTCTCGGGCTGAAATTAGTGACGAAATCTCACGCGAAACATGAGTTGCAGCCGCGGGGCACACGTGGAGGCTGGCACTTGGCACTTGGCACTGGGCACTTGATTGGCACCGTCGGAGGAGGGAGATTGGGTGAAGGAAGGAAGGGGGGGGGGGAAAGCTTCCGAATTATAGACATCGGATTTGCGAATCTTTCTTATGCTGACGACGTAAATATTTGTCTTTGTTAGATAATTACGACCTCTAAATTTGTCTTTGATAGATAATTCAAATATCGGTGACCAAATACGATTGTAGAATGATTTTGTTCGTAACGATAAGAGTGAAATGACAAATGGGTATTGAGATGATAATAATAATAATGGTAAAAAGAGCCAAAATGCCGTTAGCATGCCAATACAAAATACGTAAATACATACATACGTACATAATGCATGCGCGCGCGCGCGCGCTCGTGTGTGTGTGTGTGTGTGTGTGTGTGTGTGTGTGTGTGTGTGTGTGTGTGTGTGTGTGTGTGTGTGTGTGTGTGCCTTTGCGTGTGCGTGTCATTGTACGTGTTCCTTTGCGTGTGCGTGTGTGAGTATGTGCACGTGTATACATATTTTGTACATATATAACCCAACCTCCATTCGACCTCTTCTCTCTAAACAAACCCCGAAAACCCCGCACAGAGCAAACATTCCCATCCGGAGTCACGACAAACAATATTCCCCAAAGGACCGAAAAGCCAGCCCCGTGGGAGGCCGCCCGTCGGCCATGTCCACGAAGGCGTCGGTAGGAGTTTCATGACGTCAGAGTGAAGTCATGAAGTCACACGTCTTGCGGAGAAAGATCGATGACGTCATCGCGACCGCCTCACATCCCGGATGGACTTGGATCAACAGCGGAGGGGCCGCTTTAGAGAGGTTATTCGTGACTCAGGCGACCGAAATGGACACTTCCGGTCGTACGTTATCGAATCTTTCTTACTGTCTGTCTGCCTGTCTGTTGCTTTCCCTCTCCCTCTCCCTCTCCCTCTCCCCCTCCCTCTCCCTCTCCCTCTCCCTCTCTCTCTCTCTCTCTCTCTCTCTCTCTCTCTCTCTCTCTCTCTCTCTCTCTCTCTCTCTCTCTCTCTCTCTCTCTCTCTCTCTCTCTCATTTTAGCATATCTTTCTATCCATCATTTTCCATGCATCTATCGCTCACAAACACATACAGAGGAAAACCGCAGAAAAGGAATGATGAATACAACAAAAGCCAAAGAAACTGAAACAAAAAAAAGCCGAAACAGAAGACAGACACGAGAGAAAAAGGGACAGGATCGCACGCCGTTCGTGTAGCGCGTCCTACCGACTGGCTCGATCCGGCAGCGTTCGTGAAGCGGTCGTGTGCATCCGGGATATAAAAGCCGTGTAAGTGACCCTCTCCCCCTTTTTTCTCTTCTTCTTCCCTTTTTTCTCCTCTCTTTCTGTAATTTTTTTCTGCGCTGAAATACGAGAGGAAAATGGAAATGAGAGCAGAGAGAGAGAGAGAGAAAAAAAAAGCACCTGGGCGTGACTAACCTGCCCACAATAAGACGTAAGGTGAATGACGATCACGAATTGACTGTAATAATGACGATGATCATAGTTAAGTGGTACGGTATGATAGTATGGTATCATGGTATGGTATAATGGGAAGATCACGGTATGGTATGAATTTATGATAATGTTATATGGTATGATGGTATGATAATGGTATGGTACGGCATGACGGCATGGTATCATGGTATCGTATAATGGGATAATTACGGCATGGTATGAATATATGATAATGTTATGGCATGATCACGGTATGGTAATGAAGACGATTATGGTACAGAGTATATATATAACGATGGCGACCGGCATAGTTCCGATGATGATGAAGATAGTGAAGATTATGATGATAACATGAAGATAACAATACCCAATGTGAAGCTTAATACTGTTAACAAATTTACACACCTATAACAATTACAAACAAACAAAACCAGAGTGACCATAGCATTAGAGAGAAGACAACCATAAACAACGAACCCAAGAGCAAGAACAATACCCCGCTCCCACCCCCCCCACCCCACCCCCACCCCCGGCCATCCATCACAATAACAATATAACAATAAATGGAAGATACCAAGGGCGCCGCCACAGCTTCGAATCCCTTTCCTGCCCCTCGTCTGCTGTTTCCTGATGCCCTTTTCCTCAAAGACGATCTCTGGTTTTCTTAAATCAACCCTTTCTAGATATTTTAGGTTTTTTTTCCTTATATTCATCATCTTTCTTTGTCTCTTATTATTTTTTTTTCACTCATTCTTACCCTATACTTCCCTCCCATCTTCGTCTTTTTCTCCCTCTTCCTCTGCTTTTTCACCCCTTCCATTCTTCATCTTTCTGTCGCTCTTCTCTTTCTGTCTTCCTTCTCCTTGCCCTCAATCCCCTTTCCATCTTCATCTTCATTTCCCTTTCCCTCTCCCCCTTCACCCTTTCCCTCCCTCATCTCTTTCTCCATCTTCAACTCCGTCTCACTTTCTCCCTTTACTTATTCCTCCTTCATCTCCCTCTCACCCTTTACCCATTCCCCCCTTCACTTCCCTCTCCCCTCCAACCTATTCCTCCTTCATCTCCCTCTCACCCTTTACCCATTCCCTCCTTCACTTCCCTCTTCCCTCCTACCTATTCCTCCTTCATCTCTCCCCTTTTCCCCTTCCCCCCTCCCACCCCCTCTTAGCCCCCCCCTCCTCCTCATTTCCCGTTAATGAGGTCCCACTCGAAGCCTATCATCTCCGCGCACCAGGAGGGACTTGGCTGACTTAGGTTACAGGAGAAGAAGGAGGAAGGATGGAAGGAGGTAATAGGAGATGTGGAGGAGAGAGAAGGGGGAGGGAAGGAGAAGAAGGATGAAAAAGAAGAAGAAGGGAAATTTTGGAAGAGAAGAAGAGTGGTAGAGTAAGAGAAGTTTGGAAGAGTAAAAGGACAAGGGTGATGGGGTAAGTAAGAGACAATATGAAATAAGGGAAAATGGTGCAAGTTCTGGCGACCGAAGAAGAAAGAGAGAAGGAAAAAATGAGAGAGCGCATAGAAGTGAAGAAAATTTTGTATCGCCAGAGTTTTATTCTATTCTTTTATCATTAACCCCTTGGATCCGGTTGCTTCACGGCAATCACACGGCCAGAAATTCAAAGACATAGGCTTATATGAACGGCCGCTCTGTCGGGTGCGTGGCTCGTAGGCCGGGCACACGCGAAAACAATAGCGGCCACTTTGTTAAAATGTCCATGCCCGACCCAAAGAATATTCGTAAACTTGACACACACAATTAAAGAAATAAATGTGTATATTTATCAGTCTAGACATACATATCAACCGAGCAAATAGATAGATAAATGGATATCTATCAGATATATTGACATATACGTATTCATTTCTGTGTATATGCATGTCTGTATTTATGAATTTTCATTGGGTCGGGCCCTATTTTAACAAACCGGACGTATGCCTCCCCTTTCCAATCCCATTTTCTCTTTTTGTGCATAAATATTTTTTTGCTTTTCTACCATTTTCCATTGTCCATGTGTGGCATTAGATTTGCTTTATTTTGATGGTAGAAGACTGTTTTTCTTATACAGACTCCACATCATCCCTCTAAGAAGTCCATAACACAGTGTAAGAATAATGATAATAAATATTAATTTGTTGTATTTGATTTTCATTTTTTCGTAATATTCAATTTTTTTAAATACAACCTGCGGCGCCGGTCATGACTGGCAAGAATAGGATTTTAAGCATGGAAATGGCGCTCTTTCAGTCATGGCTCAAGGACTTCACAGGAATTATGCAAAAGTCCCTTTGTTTACGCCAGATGAGTCTCATCTCCCCCCCCCCTCCAAGAGGTTTGCACACTCGTGGCCAGTCTTTTCCGTCACCAAGACCTTCAGCCGAAATGTTCACGACGGCAAGTTGGCTTCAGCCTGGCCCGCCGCCAGATTTTCCCATGACGGCATGATCTCGTCACCCGCCCCTCAAGACAGTTTTTTATGACGGATAACACGAGTACTAATAAAAAAAAGTAAAAAAAAAATGATTAAAAAACTACTAATTCATATCCATACAAAAAGCAATTGCCTACGAAGAGTCTAGAACCAAACCGTTTTCTTCCACACAAAAAAAATCAAAGACTAAAGACCCCCCTCTACAAACACCAAGAATAAAAACAAAGTGCAGTTCTTTATACTTTTCATTAAAAAAGGAAAAAAAGATGGAAGACCAAGAAAAAAGGAAGAAAAAAAAGATGGAAGACCAAGAATAAAAGGAAGAAAAAAGAGATGGAAGACCAAGAAAGAAAAATGAAACAAAAAACGAAATGGAACACTTGAGACCACAGGGCGAAACGCAGGACTTCTCAGAGATAAGGAAATACTTCTTGAGACGACAAAAAGACCAGGAAAAAAACCCTTAAATCTTAAAAACGGGTTTAATTCCAGAGTAAATGGTATGGTAAAATTTTCCTTTCTTTTTTTCTTCTTCTTTCTTTTACCATATTCTATTTTATTTTTGTCTACTACCCTTTCTCTTGCTTTCGAATTTTCTCTTCGTTTCTCATTTATCGTACAGAGATTAGTTCTTACTGTCTTCTCTCTCTATAAGATCTTAAAAGTTTTTATCTTGATTCTTCTTTCTCCATCTCTCTATTTACGGTTTCTCATTTTCCCCTTTCGCGTTTTTTTAGCACGTTTTCTGCTTCCCTTTCGTTCCTTTTCGTCCTCTCGCGACACGTGCCAGACGCAGGTACGAATTCTGGGATTTGCTGAGTCACTCCACACTCGCTTCTCTGTCTCTTTTTCTCTTTCTTTCTCTCCTCTCTCTCTTTCTCTTTCTGTCTCTCTATCTCATTTTCTCTTTCTTTCTTTCTCTCCTGTTTCTCTTTCTTTCTCTGTTTCTTTTTCTTTCTTTCTTTCTTGCTTCACTCTCTCTCTCTAACTCTCTCTCTCTCTCTGCCTCTCTCTCTCTCTCTCTCTCTCTCTCTCTCTCTCTCTCTCTCTCTCTCTCTCTCTCTCTCTCTCTCTCTCTCTCTCTCTCTCTCTCTCTCTCTCTCTTCCTCTCTTTCTGCCCATCTATCTAGCTCTCCTTACGTACGTAAAATCAGACAGTGAGAATAGAAAACAACAAAGCACTAGAAAAAAAATTACCAAAAAAAATATATATATAATAAACAAGTACGTCAAAATGCGAAAGCTTAATAACAAAACAACTCACGCACTCACCCACACGCGAAGTAATTAGGGCTGAGCCAATTTACTTCTCCCATCATTAGCCAATAATGACCGAATCAGCACCTAACCACGCCCTACCCATCGCAAATAAAAATGAAACCCGTCTCTTTCCCCTCCGCCCCCTCCCCTCCCCCATCTCTTCTAATACCCTCCCCTACCCCTGCCCCTTCTCCCCCCCCCATCCCCTCAAACACCCTCCCTTACCCCTGCCCCAACCCCTTACCCTCCTACCCGATCCCACTAACGCCCCTCCCCTCAAACACCCTCCCTTCCCTCCCTCCCTAACACCCTGATCACTAACACCCTCTCCGTCCCCTCCCCCATCCCCCCTAATCTCCCCACCCCTACTACTCTACCTCTACCCCCCTCCCCCCGCCAAACCGGAGTAATGAGGTTATCAAGATTTTAAAATTAACTGGACGCAACCGCTCCATTAAGACAGATGAACCTCGGTGGATTTGGAGGATTAATGGCCAGATTTAATTGATTAATCATTGGGTAATAAGAGATTAACAGGTGATAGCCACCTGGGCGAGAGATAACGCTATCTCTCGGCCTGACGTGGCTGTGATGTAGGTAAACTATTAGCACATTTATGGGTGGTATATTTAGAGCATTAGGGAGGGAGGGAGGGAGGGAGGGAGGGAGGGAGGATAGGTGGGCAAGAGGGAGGGAGGGAGGGAGGGAGGGGATGAAGGAGGGGATGAAGGAGGGTGGGAGGGAGAGAGAGACAGAGATAGATAGATAGATGGAGAGATGGTGAGATGGAGAGATGGAGAGATGGAGAGATGGAGAGATGGAGAGAGAGAGAAAGAGAGAAAGAGAGAGAGAGAGAGAGAGAGAGAGAGAGACAGACAGAGACAGAGACAGAGAGAGAGAGAGAGAGAGAGAGAGAGAGAGAGAGAGAGAGAGAGAGAGAGTCGGAGAGGGAGAAAAACTAAAGAACATAAACATTTTCACTATGCAGAATTTTCTTGCATTCACCAAGGAACAGCGTAAGAAACATACCATCAGCATAAAACTCGCATTCCATTATACGAATGAATTATAATTACAATCGTGATACAATTTCAGTGAGGCATCCATTGCAATTTTTTTTCTCAATCATTTTCATATTCGCACGCACATGAATTTGCCACTTTTTCCCGTTCTGAATTTATTTCATTCACATCTGTAAAGGAGCCTCCACAAAAAAAGAGAGAAAGAGGGAGAGAGAGAAAAAAAAACGTTCATGCCTATATACATGTCAAATACATATCTTTATTACTGTGCCTATGCTCTGCACGTGTTTCTCAACTCCCCTCTCCTCCATCTACGCATCAGAAAACCAAAAACCAAAACCAAAACCAAAACAAAACAAAAAGAAAAAAACGGAAAAAAACAACAGCTTATGAGCATTCAAGCCGTCTTCCACTAGATTTTATTTCGGGGAATTCCCTGAAGAAGAAGCATCGCAAAAGCCGAAATTCCTGTCCACCCGAGCGGCACCGGGGGCTTGTAGAATGCCCCAAAAGGCCCCAAAACAGACCCACGGCGAGGCACTGGGTGACCCTTTTTTCCCCCGAAGTGCCACGGGTCAGAGGCTTTTTAACCTGTTCGTTGCGGATTCTGTGTTCTCTCTTGGCTTCTCTCTTTTTTTTCATTATTGTTATTCTTTTATTTTTTTTCTGCTGTCTCTTTTTGCGTTGGTCTTTCTACTTTCTCGTTCTTTCTCTTTCTCTTACTTTTTCTTGCTTCCCCAACTCTCTGTCTCTCTCCTTTCCACATCTCCCACAGCGCCTAAATCTTGCAACAGCCTTCACCCCAACTCACCGCAACCCTTTCCCCATACCTTACCCACTTACCTATCCCACCCCTTACCATCCCTCCCCCCTACCCCACTCATCTACCCCCCTCACCCTTCCGCCTACTCCTCCCCTCCCCTCCCCCCCCATAAATTCGCCAGACAGAGCGACAAGCCTACCCCGTTTTTAGTCCTGCTCTCTCTCTCTCTCTCTCTCTCTCTCTCTCTCTCTCTCTCTCTCTCTCTCTCTCTCTCTCTCTCTCTCTCTCTCTCTCTCTCTCTCTCTCTCTCTCTCTCTCTCCCCCGCCACGTCACCAAACGCCACTCCCGTCGTTCCTTGCCGTTAAAAAGGATAGGAATAAACATGCGTCGGCAACTCGCCCTTAAATGGCACCGAAAACTCACGCGCGGGAACTTTGAAATGTGCCGCGTTCCCTTTCGATGTGGCATACCTGTAATTAGGAGTCCTCGTGTGATAAAAAAAAAATATACATCTAAAAAAGTGTTTGTTTAAATTCTCTTCCCGTTTGTCTCTTTTTCCCTTCTTTCTTGCATTTTTTTCTTCTTATTTTCTTCTTCATTTCGTTTGTGTAATCTCTCTACACTTTTTTCTTCTGATTTTGGTGTGGGTAACTTTTTCCACGATTTATTTCTGCGTCTCTCTCTCTTTCTTTCTTTCTTTCTCGTCCTTCGTTCTTTGAAAAGGTGTTTGCAATATGGACACTTGGGTCTCTTTAAATCTTTGAATCTCTCATACATACACTTCCAGCTTCCGTTTAAAAAATCACCCACTAGCAAGAAAAAAAAACATACCGGCATTATACAACCACAAAACCATTACAAAAACGAAAGAA
>NC_091582.1:8318853-8323853 GCF_042767895.1 Penaeus vannamei
TCCCCCTCTCCCTCTCCCTCTCTCTCCTACAGAAAATAAGTATCCATCCTTGTATACTTATCCTCGTGCATGTCTGAACATGATAAATCAAATCCTATCTCTGTCCACTCGCCGAACGTAAATCAAAGATAATCCTTCCATCTTTTTATCGTTTGATTTATTTCACACTTATACGTGGCCGGCGATCAGTCCTTCGGGTAGAACGTTCCTCTTCGTCGGCCTTTGGATAATGTGGATTTCAATTCGGGAAATCGGCCATTTTTTTACTCCAGGTTAGTGTGTCTGTCAAGAGGCGTGCGCATCCTCCGCGGTTGATTGACAGGTCGTATCAGGACTCATCCCCCTTATTCCCTCCCTGCGTGACTCATCCTTCGGTCTCTTCCCCTCCCCTCCTATCCCCTTTCTCTTCCTTTCCTATCCCCTTTCTCTTCCTCCCCTATCCCCTGTCTGTTCCCCTCCCTTCCTATCCCCTTTCTCTCACTCTCCCCTCCTATCTCCTTTCTCTCACTCTCCCCTCCTATCCCCTTTCTATTCCTCTCCTATCCCCTGCCTCTTCCCCTCCCTTCCTACACCTTTCTCTTCCCCTCTTATCCCCTTTCGCTCCCCCTCCCCTCCTATCCCCTATCTCTTCCCCTCCCCTCCTACCCCTTTTCACTTCCGCGCCCTCCGTCCTGCCTCCTTCGCTCTCTTCCCTTGGTCTCTCCTCTCCTTCTTTCCCCCTCCCCCCTTCCCCTCCGCCCTCCTTCCCTCTCCTCCTTTCGCCGTTTTTTCTCCCTTCTCCTTGTCAGATCCATCGCGATTAGGGTCCACCCCTTCCCCACCTCCTTTCCCTCCCTCTTCATCCTCCCCCTCCCCCTCCCCTACCCCCTCCACTCACCCTCTCACTCATTATCAAAAGTTTTTGCGGCAAGTTGACCTGCGTTCGTGACACCCCCTTGTTGCATGCGTCACGACTGAATCCACCCGCGTTCTTGTAAGCGTTTTATTACCTCCGTACGCGCCATTCCCACACACTCTCTCTATCTCCCGTTTTCATTTTTTTTCTTCTTCCGATGCAAGCGAGATTCGCATTATCTCTGGCTGCGCTTTCCCTGGGTGATAAATTTCCTCGGGATAATCGTTATCTCCCTCCATCCCTCCTCCTCCCTGGCCTCCCCACGCACTTTAATCATCAACAGACACATAATCACACGTAAGCAAAGGAGAAATAACACACAACGGACAATACAGATTCTCATTGAATCCCCCCTCGCCCAACAGAAAACGGGAGAGCGTAAAAGAAAAACAGAAAACGAAGGAATGGCGGTTTTGGAGTAATAGAAAACGAAGGACTGATCTGCACTTGATAAATCTGATTCTGATGTGGAGGAAGAATCACACGTGATTGTACGTTTTATTGGACCGCGAGCGTCTGGAGGGTCGTTGGAATGAATCACAAAGGGCAGATTGATTATTTTCCCTTCACTTTCGGAGGTGATTTTTTTTTTTTTTTTTTTTTTTTTTTACAAATACTGTTATTGAATAGGTGTTTTTTCGGATAGGACTGATCTATAAAACCATTTTCATACATGGATAAAGAACCTAATGCAATCGTTTACAAGGTTAATAAAAATAAAAGGATAAAACTCCGGTTAAACAAAGAAGAGAATCAATTATAAAAATAAAAATGCATAAAAAGGAAGAATGGACAATAATTACCCATCAAGAAAAAAGGGGAAAAATCCCAACCCAAGGCACCACTTGCGACGATCAGCATTCCGGTCACCTCGGCGGCGGTGCGTGGCAGAGCGCCATAAAGTCAACGAGAGAATCGTCCGGTTTACAAGCCGAGACGTCGAAAATGACCGTCGGTTTGCGGTAATTTGCAAGACGGAGTGCAAGCCGCGACGGGAGGGCGAGGTTTACAGGGATAACTTATCTCTTTTTGTAATACTTTCTTGCCTCGCTTGAGAAACCCGCTTATCTTATCACAGCTTTTGGGGTCCTTGGTTTTCGCAGATCAATAGTGCGCTGTGATAACCCTCCCCGGGGCACTGCGCGCTGTAATTTGCGCGAGGCGAGCGTGGTTCGGCAGTGACAAATCATCGGGCTTTTGGAGCAGTTTGTCTGTCACTTAGAAATCGACCGGGCGAATGTCAGCCTGAAATTCGCCACTGAACTTTGTATGAATAAAACATCTACTGAACTTACGTCATTTCCGACAGTCGGCCACTTGGGTTGTACGATAATCCTAAGATTGAGTTTGAATTCCCTCACATACACTTTTTTCTTTTTTTTCGTTATCTGGCTTTTACTTTTCGCGAAAAAACATACAGTAGCAGAAACTGTTTTTTTTCACCTGTTATTTCATGAACGGATAATGTACTGCTCATATCTCTCTCTCTCTCTCTCTCTCTCTCTCTCTCTCTCTCTCTCTCTCTCTCTCTCTCTCTCTCTCTCTCTCTCTCTCTCTCTCTGTGTGTGTGTGTGTGTGTGTGTGTGTGTGTGTGTGTGTGTGTGTGTGTGTGTGTGTGTGTGTGCGTGTGTGTGTGCGTGTGTGTGTGCGTGTGCGTGTGCGTGTGCGTGTGCGTGTGCGTGTGCGTGTGCGGGTGCGTGTGCGTGTGCGGGTGCGTGTACATGTGCTTGTGCTTGTACGTGTGTGTGTGTGTGGCGTGTAAGTGTAAGTGTGTCTGTGGCGTGTGCGTGTGCGCACATGCCTACCTGAGTACCCGTGCTAGGAGTTATAATACAGAGCATAAGGCCCGTCACAGAGACAGGTGTCAGTCAGGCGATGCTTCTCCCTCTCGTGCTCCCCTTCCCTTCCTCAAGCGATCTGCTACCGAATAAATTCCTACTTTCTTCCTCTTTTTTCCCACCATCTTTAACTGCTCTCCATTATTGGTACTTAACCCACCCTCTTCGTAGCAATTAAATTCGGACTGCATTAAACGTCACACGGAGAGGCATTTAAAGTACCGGTGCTGTCTCTCTTTTTTCATCCTCTCTCTCTCTCCCGCCATGATATAAAAGGCCGATCGCAGCGCCGCCACCACGACCTGGCGGCGAAACTCGCAAACTCCGCCTCGGGACCAGCGCGCAACCCTTCATTAGAAATCATTGTTCCCTCCTCGGCAGCCATTAATCCCTCTAATCACCAATCATTTCATAAGCGATGTGTTATCACTGCACTCTTTAATACAGCAATTAGTGCATCAATATCAAATAACAATTACAATTAGTATCTTGATCAATATAATTTCCCAAGAGTGAAAATTCGACAAGAGATCGGAGAAAAAAAGATTAGGTCATGATTAAAATGATTAGTCAATCTGGGAAGGCGCGGCCGCTATACACGGGCCGCGACCTCTACCCATGACCTCCGCGCTGGTCTTGCTCTCGCGCCTGACCTGGCTTGACCTCCGTGAGAAAACGGGATAAAAATGATGGCAGATTTATCCACACGCCCAGACAAAGTGACTTCCTCGAGAGAACTAAATTATAATAATAGCAACCCCTGATCTACCTTAATCGAAAGTGAATTGCAAATTTATCAGTAGGAAAAAATGCAAAAAAAAAAGATATTGCGAAAAGAAAAAGAAAGAAGAAAAGGGGACACGAAGACTCCCAAATATCGAATCTTAAAAAAAAATAAAACATAAAAAATAAATAAAAAGACGCAGCACAAAACAGGCTGTAATGAAAACGGAACTCCAAATGTAAGAGAAGTTGATGAAAGAGAGAAAAAGAGAAAAAAAGGGGGAAGAAGGGGAGGAGGCAGAGATGGAGGAACGGAAGGAGAGAGAGAAGGGAGGAAGGGAGGGAGACAGATAGATAGATAGACAGAGAGAGAGAGAGAGAAAGGGGGGGAGAGGGAGAGGGAGAGAGAGAGTCAATGACAGACAGACAGAAAGAAATAAAAAAAAAGAAAAAATCACAACGATCAAGGAACATACCCCCCCCAAAAAAAAGAGAGAGAGAGAGAGAGACTGAAAAGCCTCCCCCTCACCCAACCCCCCCACCCCCACCCCCCAACCCCTCCCACCCCAGACCAGCTTCGGGGTTCGAACCTGTGCAATTGGCTGGTTGGCTACAGAAGAAAACAATTAGTCAGCGTTTCCGCATGGCTGACCCGATGACAGTCATGCCGTAGACGAGGTCCCGCCCTTATAATTTACTCGGCTGGGAAAAAAATCAAACAATGAGGGAGTGAGAGATGGAGAGAGAGAGAAAAGAGAGGGAGAGAGAGTGAGGAAAGACGGGGCAGTGAAGGGAGAGGGAGAAAGGGAAGGAGGGAGGAAGGGAGGGAGAGAGAGAGAGGGAGGTGGGGGAGAGGAGAGAGAGAGAGAGAGAGAGAGATGGAGAGAGAGAGAGAGAGAGAGAGAGAGAGAGAGAGAGAGAGAGAGAGAGAGAGAGAGAGAGAGAGAGAGAGAGAGAGAGAGAGAGAGAGAGAGAGAGAGAGAGAGAGAGAGAGAGAGAGAGAGAGAGAGAGAGAGAGAGAGAGGAGAGAGAGAGAGAGAGAGAGAGAGAGAGAGAGAGAGAGAGAGAGAGAGAGAGAGAGAGAGAGAGAGAGAGAGAGAGAGAGAGAGAGAGAGAGAGAGAGAGAGAGAGAGAGAGAGAGAGAGAGAGAGAGAGAGAGAGAGAGAGAGAGAGAGAGAGAGAGAGAGAGAGAGAGAGAGAGAGAGAGAGAGAGAGAGAGAGAGAGAGAGAGAGAGAGAGAGAGAGAGAGAGAGAGAGAGAGAGAGAGAGAGAGAGAGAGAGAGAGAGAGAGAGAGAGAGAGAGAGAGAGAGAGAGAGAGAGAGAGAGAAGCGAGAGAGAGAGAGAAGAAAGCGAGAGAGAGAGAGAGAGAGAGAGAGAGAGAGAGAGAGAGAGAGAGAGAGAGAGAGAGAGAGAGAGAGAGAGAGAGAGAGAGAGAGAAAGAGAAAGAAAGAGAGAGAGAAATAAACCAGACAGACACCATTACACAATAAATCCCACAAGATCTAAATACATCTGATGTTATTACATTCCCTGAAGGACTTAC
>NC_091582.1:8338853-8346353 GCF_042767895.1 Penaeus vannamei
CTCTTCCCCCTGCCTCTTCTCCTTCATCTCTCCTCTCTTATTCCTCCCTCCAAAATCCCTTTCAATCACTCATTCTCGCACCTTCGCCCCCTCCACAAACTGAAATCTGAAATTGCATGAAGTTCCAAGCTAATCCGAGGAACAATAGCCTAGTCATTAGGTCATTCGCTCCGCCACGTGACCGGTGTGACGTCACTAGTCACTCCGGACAAAGCACTGTTGGAGAAACGTTGGAGAGGAACAGGGCGTCGAGAGGATGGGGTGTGAGGGAAGTGTGGGGAGGAGAAAGAGGGGGAGGAGGATAGGACAAAGGTGGAGGAGGTTGGGGTGGGAGTGGAGGGGGAACGAGTAGGGGGAGATAGCGAGAGAGAAAGAGGTGGAGATAGAGGTATAGGCAGAAATAGAGGTAGAGATAAATAGATGGATAAATGGATAAATGGAGAGAGAGAGAGAGAGAGAGAGAGAGAGAGAGAGAGAGAGAGAGAGAGAGAGAGAGAGAGAGAGAGAGAGAGAGAGAGAGAGAAAACAAGATATACAAATATTGCACACAAAGACAAAGCAGTGGCAAGCGTCGTGGAAGAAAGGAATGCACTCAAAAATACCACAGCGGAGAACCAGACAAAAATCGACTTTAAAACAAACAAAACAAGAAAAGAAACGTTAAGTAATTACGAAGATGGAAGGAGATAAAAAAAAAAAAAAAACGAGATGGATTGAGACAGGGAGCGTGCAACCGTGAGTTTCCCGCCAAAAAAACAAAAGACGAATGGGAGCGCGCGTGCCCCTTTCTTGCGATTGGCGAATCTGCAAACTGTCAAGACATCCACTCGTGACCAGCTAATCTCCCACCGGAAGCTTGATATTTAACAAAAAAGAAGAAGAAGAAAGAAAACGAAACACAGATGAGCATCACAAAATAACGTTAGCATAGATAGAGCGGCTTCCGTTTTCCGAAGGTTGTTTGTCATCCGGGTCTTGGCTAGGGTAATGGGCTTTGGAGAAGGGGTGGCTTTGGGGTTTAATATTCCTTATTCCTTTTCGTTTAAGTTTCTCCTTTCATTTTATGTTTTCTTTTTCGTCTTCCTTATTTCTTTTCTTGTTTTTTTTACCTTTCTTTTTACATCCACTCAAGTCTGTCTGTCTGTCTGTCTGACTCTCTTTCTCTCAAATCTATTCTTGTTAATGTCTAATTGAAACAGAACTTCCTTTCTCATGTTCGTTAGTCCACTTTAATCTTTGGTTTCCTGTCTCTTTCCTCTCTATTTTCTTCTCCTCCTCTTCCTCCGTCATCCCTACCACCTACCACCTACCACCTCCACCTCCACCTCCCCTCCCCCACCTCTTCCCCTCTCCCCCACTCCTTCCCCTCCACCTCCACCCCCACCTCCCCCTACCTCTCCCCCTTCACCTCCACCTCCACCTCCACCCCCACCTCTTCCCCTCTCCCCCACTCCTCCCCCTCCCCCCACTTCCCCACCCCACCCCTCCCCCACCTCCACCTCCCCATCCCTCCTCCTCCCCTCCTCTCCCCCCTCCTTCCCCTCGCCGAACAAACTATTTTGAGTACCTGGGGGCGCGTGCCCGCCTCATGACTGGGCCAGTTGTCGCCCAATGTTATTTATGACGGAGGTGCGGGAGTAGCAGGGGAGGAAGGAGAGAGGAGGGAGAAACACGATGGTAACTGGGGAAAAGAGGCAGAAAGAAAAGGATGGTAAGTGTAAACGGCGGTGCTAACTAAGAGATAGGAGAAATAGTAGAAAGATAGATAAATAGACAGATAGAGATGGAGAGATAGAGAGATAGAGGTAGATAGATAGATTGATACATAGAGAGAGAGAGAGACAGAGAGAGAGAGAGAGAGAGAGAGAGACAGAGAGAGAGAGAGAGAGACAGAGAGAGAGAGAGAGAGAGAGAGCATAATCTATTCAAACCCATCAATGTCTATCAAGCAAAATAATCACGCACTTGACAAACACCGCTAACATCGAGCAACTTTATTTTTAGATGATAAGAATTTGGAAAAAAAAAATCCAAAAGATAACATAAAAATAAAGACAAAGGAAAAGAAAACGTGCACCGCTAACTCCATTCCCCCCTCCCCCCCTTTCTCCCCCCGTCCCCCCTATCACTCCCTTTCCTCTCCCCCATCACCCCTTCCCCTCACCTTTTTCCCCTCCCCCCTATCACCCCCTTTCCCCTCCCCCTATCATCCCCCTATCACTCCCTTTCCCCTTCCCCCTCTCCCCTCACCCCTTCCACCTCCCCCTCACCCTCACCCTTCCACCTCCCCCTTTCCTCCACCCCCACCCCCTCCCCCTCCCCTTTCCCCCTCACAACCCCCCCTCTCGCAAGATGTATAAAAATACGATTTATCTCGCGCAAACAAACGTTCAGAGCACCCCGAGCCGTTCTCTGTTGGCGCAGATAGATAATGTTCACATGCGGAGGCCATTGCCCATACGTTTTTATGTGTGTGCTTGTAATGCTAGAGAAAGAAAATACACCATATGCCATGTCATGTCTGTCACTCAAGAGAGGTTGCGGGTTGTGATGATAAGGGAGGAAATGTTCGTCGTCGTCATCTTCATCATTGTTTTTATCCTCAAAATCATCATTAATATTATCATCACCATCTTCATGATCATCATTAATAACATCATCACCATCATCATCATCATTAATATTAGCATCACCCTCTTCATCATCATTAATATCATTACCATCTTCATCATCATCATTAATATCATCATCATTAATATCATCATCACCATCATTATTATCGTCATCATGATCATCATCATCATCTTTATCATCAATTACCTCTTTCTCCCTTTCTTTTTTCTCTTTTCCCTTTCTCTCTCTCTCTTATTATTTCTCTCTCATTCTTTCTTTCTTTCTTTCTCTCTCTTCTCTTCTCTTCTCTTCTCTTCTCTTCTCTTCTCTTCTCTTCTCTTCTCTTCTCTTCTCTTCTCTTCCCTTCCCTTCCCTTCCCTTCCCTTCCCTTCCCTTCCCTTCCCTTCTCTTCTCTTCCCTTCTCTTCTCGTCTCTTCTCTTCCCTTCCCTTCCCCTTCTCTTCTCTTCCCTTCATTTCCCTTCTCTTTCCTTCTCTTCTCTTCCCTTCCTTTCCCTCTTCTCTTCCCTTCCTTTCCCTCTTCTCTTCCCTTCCTTTCCCTCTTCTCTTCTCTTCCCTTCCCTCTTCTCTTCTCTTCCCTCTTCTCTTCCCTTCCCTTCCCTTCCCTTCCCTTATCTTATCTTATCTCCTCTCTCCTCTTCCCCTCCCTCTCCTATTTCTTTAATCTCCTCATTATTTTCAATCCACTCTTCTGCCCTGTCCTTCTTGTCCCCCCACTCATTATCCCCTCTTCTTCTTCATCCTCCTCCTCTTTCTCATCTCTCTCTCCTCCCCTCTCCCTTTCTCTCCTCCTCTCTCCCTTCCTCTCCGTCTCCTCCCTCCTCCTCTCATCTTTTCCTCCGTCTCCCCCCTCCTTCTCTCATCTTTCTCTTCTCCTCTCTCCCTTCCTCTCCGTCTCCTCCCTCCTTCCTGTCTTCCAAAACGCTTGACAGGTAACAATCATAACTCCAAGTCGAGACAAAGAATTCACGAACATCACCAGCTTCCGGTTCGAGGACGGTCTCGAGGGCGACGCTTCGGCCAGACTTCCGCTCAAGACGTAACCCCAACCACCTCCTCCTCCTCCTCCTCCTCCTCCTCTTCTTCTTCTTCTTTTTCTTCTTCTTCTTCTTCTTCCTCCATCTCCTCTTCTTCTTCTTCTTCTTCTTCTTCCTCTTCTTCTTCCTCCTCTTCTTCTTCCTCCTCCTCCTCCTCCTCTTCTTCTTCTTCTTCTTCTTCTTCTTCTTCTTCTTCCTCCTCTTCCTCGTCTTCTTCTTCTTCTTCTTCTTCTTCTTCTTCTTCCTCCTCTTCTTCTTTTCCTTCTTCCTCTTCCTCCTCCTCCTCTTCTTCTTCTTCTTCTTCTTCTTCTTCTTCCTCTTCCTCCTCCTCTTCTTCTTCTTCTTCTTCCTTTCCTCCTTCTCCTCCTCCTCCTCCCCAGCACCCCCATCAACCCTCCTCCCCCACCAACCCCCTATCCCCACATTCTTCATTTCGTTTATTCCCCCCTCCCCCCTCTCTCTCTCTCTCTCTCTCTCTCTCTCTCTCTCTCTCTCTCTCTCTCTCTCTCTCTCTCTCTCTCTCTCTCTCTCTCTCTCTCTCTCTCTCTCTCTCTCTCTCTCTCTCTCTCTCTCTCTCCTTCTCCTGCCCCTTCCATCTTCCCCAACCCCCTGTAACCCCACCCTCCCAACCCATGACCATTTCACATTCCCCCTTCGTTTATCCCGTCCCCCCTTTTCCTCTTCCTCTCCCCCCTTCCCCTGCCCTTTCCTCCTCCTCCTCCTCCTCTCCCTGCTCCCCCCTCCTTCCGCGCACGTGTGTTGTCTGCGCCCGCGGGCTTCTGGTGTTTACCTCGGGATCACTAAACCACATGTACCATTTTCTGACTCCCTTTTCCGCCCTGTTTATTCTCCTGTTCCTTTCACCTCTCCTTCTGCCAACACGGTATCATCCCCTTTCACCCTTGCTAATTCAGTCGTTCTCTCATCCGTATCTTTCTTTCTTTCTTTCTTCTTTTTTTGGCATTCTCGACAGGAAAAGAAGAAAAAAAAGCTCATTCTTTATGAAAGAAGTTTATTGGAAGAAGGCATGCCCCCCTCCCCCCTTCCACCTTACGCAAACGTCCCTTTGTTTACACACTGTTTACACTCTGCTAACCAAACCTTACCTGAAGACCTTGTAAATACGTTTATCATCATGCATATTCTAAGAATTGATGATGCTAGTAATATCCTTAACACTAGCACGTCTATTACATAATTAATAAGGCCACTATGTTATTGGTACAATGACTGCTCCTGCTAATCTTACTACCACTGTTAATGCAGTTACTACCTCTATTAATGATAATAATCATATTGGTAATGATACAATATGAATAAGATAATGATGTAATAATAAAGATAATAATAAAAATCAATAATAAGGATTAATATCGTCTTCAGAGACATATATGTCACTCATGTTGCTCTTTACAAAAAAAAATAAAATAAAATAAATAAAAAGACCATTAGAAAAAGGCCATTAAAATTAATATAAAATGATTGATGTCTTGAAGCAACTGATGGAAAGAATCCACTTAGCAAGCCTGTTTTGCCGAAACTTGAGCCAAAAAGCATCTAACCTCACTTTAGCACATCAGAAGAACATGACAGATAAATATGATAGAGAAAAAAATATGAATAGATAAACATATGGCATTCGCAAGGAAAACACTGCAGTATTTACAAACACATTTGGTTATATGTTCCTTTTCTATCTCACTCTGCCTCTACCTCTCTCTGTCACTGTCTCTGTCTCTGTGTCTGACTATGTCTCTGTCAGTCTCTGTCTATCTTTGCCTCTGTCTCTGTCTCTCTCCCTCTCTCCCTTCCCCCTCTCTCTCTCTCTCTCTCTCTCTCTCTCTCTCTCTCTCTCTCTCTCTCTCTCTCTCTCTCTCTCTCTCTCTCTCTCTCTCTCTCTCTCTCTCTCTCTTCCTGGGGGAATACCTCTGACCTTTCACAGCAGGATTTCTTGACAATTACACAATGCCATAAAGTGTCCATAAAACACCAGTAAAAATAAATGAAAAAAAACAATGCGTTTTTCATTTTTACTTTTTTCCTCTTTTCATTCTTCGTTGTCTATCTCTTCCTTTCTCGCTTACTCTATCCACCTTTACTCCTGTTTCTCATACACACATCAGCTTATCATTCCACCCATTTTTAACATACAAAAAATATAACGGAAATTTAAAACAATGAAAACAAACAAACAAACAAAAAACAGAAAAAAATGGAGACAAAGAACAAAAAAGTGACCTAGTTCCAATGACCGCCTAACAGTGCCAGTAACAGTGCCGGTGCCATTACCAAGAGCAATGTTAATAGCAGTGCCAGAGGACCGACTTAAAAAACAACATGGCTCTCCTGGGAATTCGAGCGTCTTGTAAGAATCTTGGTGCTCTCGGCTGTCGTTGGTGGCAGGGATGAAAGACAGCGGAGGACAAAGGGCAAGGAGGAAGGAGCAACGGAGGAAAGAGAAAACGGAAGAAGGGAGGGAGAAAGAAGAGTAGATAGGTGGTGAAGAGATGAAGAAAGGGGCGATGAGGAAAGAATAAAAACGAAGATTATGGGAAGCAACGCATTTCAGAAAGAGGGAAAAGAACATGGCAAGTTAGAAGGAAGGAAGAGCGAACACGCGGGATAGAGAGAGGCAGAAAATATATAACAAGCCGGACGCAATGACGAGAGTAGTGGCACTATTTCAATCCCTAGTGCCAGTGCCGTGTCATCAAGGCGGGCGTGAAGACGTAGGTAGGGAAGATGGAAAGAGAACGTGACAAGAGAAGGGCGAAGAAGGGAGAAGGGAAGAACGGAGAGGAGTGGGGAGAGGGGAGAAGAGAGGAGGAAGGCCGAGATGGGGGGAGGGGAAGAGGGGGAAAAAGACGAAATAGGAGGGAGGAAGAGAGGGAAGAAAGCCAAGACAGAGGAAGGAGGAGCAGTAAGAAGAGCGAAAAGGAGGAGAGAAAGATGGGAAGAGAAGAGGAGAGTAAAGACGGGGAAGGGGATGGGTACGCTATGGCAGAGGAATAGCATGGGTGAGATACAAGCAGTGTGTACGCAAGGGTGCCTCGTGGCTTGGCACCGTCGGGCGTGCCAAGTGACGGGCGTGAGTGGAGTACCGACGATAGTGTGTTCCTGGCCACCAGTGGCACTGCGGGGGGCTCGAGGTCGTGAATAGGTGGCACTCAGAAAGATGAATGCGAAGAAGACATTTACGGCGATGATGAATATAATCATGTTGAGTGGAGACTGAAAAAAGACAGATCAAAATAACTGAAGCAATTATGATGAGGTGGCAATGGCAGCAACATCGTAGTGATGATTGAAATAATTACAGAATAAGAATAATGATAGTGATAATGATGATAAAAATGATAAAAACGCTACCACAAACATGGCGGAGGTAAAAACAAAACAACAACAACAATAACAATAATAATGATAATGAGAATAACAAAGTTGAAAATAATGATAATAACGATTCTTGAAGCAAACCTAGCTACCACAGCACGAAAGGTAAAAAAAAAGAAAGAGCAAAAAAATAAAAAATAAAAAGAGAAATGTGAGTTGGTGATACCCTAACCTTCTCAAGCAGTGATCGGAGGTCACATTACAACGGGGGAGAAAGAGGAAGAGGGAGAGAGGAAGAGAAAGAAGGAAGAGGAGGAGGAAGGAGAAGGGAAGAGAAAAGGGGGCGAGGGAGAGGGGAAGAAAAAAGGGCAGGGGAGAAGAGGGGAAGACAAAAAGGGCAGGGGAGGAGAGAGCAAGAAAAAAAGGGCAGGGCAGAAGACGGGAAGAGAAAGGAGAAGGAGGCGGAAGGAAAGGGGAAGAGAAAGGTGACAGGGGAGG
>NC_091582.1:8351353-8353853 GCF_042767895.1 Penaeus vannamei
GCATCCTCTCGACTTCCTCCACCCCCCACCATTCTACTACCACCATTCTACTACCACACCATCTTCACATCCACCTGATAGTGAATCCGCTAGTGAACGAATCCACCGACCGCGATGGTGAATCCGATAGTGAGCAATCGCCCCATCGCACTCTGGCAAGGGAACCGCGTGTCAGAGGCCCCTCGAAGCATAAATATTTGGGCAAGGGCGTGTCAGGCAGCGCTCCGGTCTGCCCCGATGACACAGGTGAGGTCAGGGGCTGTGCACGTTCGCTCACCTACACGTGCAGAGGCGTCGACACAGGCACGTGGAGGTATACACACATGTTACATGTGTATAAACCGAAAGCGTAAATGATAATGATGATAGTAGTAGTAATGGTGATGATGATGATGATGACGATGATGATGATGATGATGATGATGATGATGATGATAAGAATAATTATGACAATTATAATAATAATAATAATAATAATAATAATAATAATAATAACATTAATAACAATAATAGTAATGATAATTGTAATGATAACAAAAATAATATCAATAAAAATAATGATGTTTATAATAGTGATAATAAGGATACTCGAGATGATAATGATGATGATGAGGAGGAGGTGGAGGAAGAGGATGATGATGATGATGTTAATGATGATGTTAATGATGATTATGATGATGATGATGATGATGTTATTCACAACTGAAATAATTATAGCGATCGTGATGATAATCATAAAAAATACAAAGAAACAGTAACCATACCACGAAACGAACCAACACCTAATCAAACAACAAACCGAAAAACCGGTGCCCCCCCCCCACCCGAAGTGCCACCCCCTCTCCCCCCCTTCCCCCCTTCCCCCCTTTCCCGCACCCCCAACCAGAGCGCCCCAGCACAGACGTCCCACACACGATGTCTGTTTACAACGGGCGGGATAAACGATAATACGCGGCATAAACAGCAACAGCAAGGGCCGCCCGCCAGAGCCCCTGTGTGCAACGTCTTCGCTGCACTGCCAAGCCGCTACGACGCCGGGGAGTGTGTGCCGGGCTGGAACAACGGGGCCTTTGAGGGACTTTGGGGGCTGAGAGGGACTTTGGGGGCTGAGAGGGACTTTGGGGGCTTTTGAGGGACTTTGGGGGCTGAGAGGGACTTTGGGGGCTTTTGAGGGACTTGGGGGCTTTTGAGGGACGTTGGGGGTTGAGAGGGACTTTGGGGGCTGAGAGGGACTTTGGGGGCTTTTGAGGGACGTTGGGGGCTGAGAGGAACGCTGGGGGTTGAGATGGACTTTGGGGGCTGAGAGGGACTTTGGGGCTGAGAGGGACTTTGGGGGATGAGAGGGACTTTGGAGGCTTTTGAGGGACTTCTTCGGGGGCTTTTGAGGGACGTTGGGGGCTGAGAGGGACTTTGGAGGCTTTTGAGGGACGTTGTGGGCTGAGAGGGACTATGGGGGCTTTTGAGGGACGTTGGGGGCTGAGAGGGACTTTGGGGGCTTTTGAGGGACGTTGGGGGCTGAGAGGGACTTTGGGGGCTTTTGAGGGACAGTGGGGGCTGAGAGGGACTTTGGGGGCTTTTGAGGGACGTTGGGGGCTGAGAGGGACTTTGGAGGCTTTTGAGGGACTTTGGGGGCTTTTGAGGGACGTTGGGGGCTGAGAGGGACTTTGGGGACTTCTGAGGGACGTTGGGGGCTGAGAGGGACTTTTGGGGGCTTTTGAGGGACGTTGGGGGCTGAGAGGGACTTTGGGGGCTTTTGAGGGACAGTGGGGGCTGAGAGGGACTTTGGGGGCTTTTGAGGGACGTTGGGGGCTGAGAGGGACTTTGGGGGCTTTTGAGGGACTTCGGGGGCTTTTGAGGGACGTTGGGGGCTGAGAGGGACTTTGGAGGCTTTTGAGGGACGTTGGGGGCTGAGAGGGACTTTGGGGGCTTTTGAGGGACTTCCGGGGGCTTTTAAGGGACATTGGGGGCTGAGAGGGGACTTTGGGGGCTTTTGAGGGACGTTGGGGGCTGAGAGGGACTTTGGGGGCTTTTGAGGGACGTTGGGGGCTGAGAGGGACTTTGGGGGCTTTTGAGGGACGTTGGGGGCTGAGAGGGACTTTGGGGGCCTTTGAGGGACGTTGGGGGCTGAGAGGGACTTTGGGGGCTTTTGAGGGACGTTAGGGGCTGAGAGGGACTTCGGGGGCTGATATGGACTTCGTGTTCTGTCTTGGTGCTTCTTGGGTCATTTTTAAAACTCATCTTTTTATTTTTAATTTATCTTTTTTTTTTTTTTTTTTTTTTTTTTGGGGGGGGGGGGGGGGGGGTATATCTTCTCTCTCCTTTGGCTGTCATTTATTATTGGCTTCATCATCCTTCATTCATCATCTCTCTCATTTTATCATTTCCTCATGTTTTCAACTTTCTTGTCTTCCACTTTCTCCTTCACCTCTTCGCCCCCCTCCCCTCCTTCCTCTTCCCCCTCGGGGCATAACCATCTTCCTGCTTCTCCCATTTTTTTTTT
>NC_091582.1:8366353-8368853 GCF_042767895.1 Penaeus vannamei
ATTATTATTATTATTATTATCATTATTATTATCTTTATTATTATTATTACTATTATCATTATTATTACTATTATCATTATTATTACTATTATCATCATCATTATCATTATCATCATCATCATTATCATTACTGCAATCATTATCAACATCATTATCATCATTACTATATCTATTACCACCATCATTCTTATAATCTTCCTCCTCATCATCACACATCATTATATCATTAACATCCCACCTCTCGGCCTTCTAATGAACCTTTTTTTCTCTTCTTTTTTTTCTCTTTTTTACCATTCTAATTCGTTCGTGCCAGACGAGCCGTCCTCGCAGGTTCACCGCCTCGGCCGCCCGCCCGCGCTCCCCGCCCTCGCATGCCGCCCACGAGCCCGTGATTCACCGCCACTCGATCCGTGTTGTCGGCCTTGGAGGGGATCGAATCGCTTGCTGCTGCGAATGCGAATCAGACGAATCCATACGCCGTGGGATTCAGTGCCATATGCGAACGTCATCAGATGCAGGCGGGTGCAGATTCGTCGATATAGATGGACAGGTAATTTTCGCACATGCACGAGGAGAAATAAAGGTGAAGAGGTAAATAGGTAGATAAATATATCTATACATGCATATATATATATACATACATAATATCCATACAAACATACATGTAAACATACATACATATATACAGACATGAATGCATATCTAAATGCCTACATACGTACATACATACATACATATAGACATAAATACATACATAAATGCCTATATTCGTACATACATATTAACATACATAAGTACACCCATCCAGCCACCCACCCATCCATTCACGCCCTAACCAATCTACCCACGCCCTCACCCACCCACCCCCACCGATCCATCCATACACAAACATCAAATCGCTATGTCCCACTCCACACCCCTACTTCTAGACCACCCTCAGACCCCTGGCCGCCCACCCCCTTAGCCCCAGCCCCGCCCTTAGGTGACATACCCACTTAAGACCACTTTGGAATATGCTCACCATGCTAGGGCTTTCTCGAGTATGCTGCAGGATGGCGCCTCGTGCTGTGGCGTCAGCAAATAATTGTTTTTCTCTGTTCTGATTTCAAATGTCTGTTTCTTCTTTTAAATGGTCTTTTCGTTTCTTTTTAACGTTCTCCTATTCGTTTTCTTTTTTCTTTCTTTCTTTGCTTTCTTCTTTTCTATTCTCTAATCTGGTTTCCCCATTTTTTCTTCATCTTGTCTCTCTCCCTTCTGTTTCTATAATTTCCTTTATATTTTCTATCAAATATTTATTTATCTTTCTTTATCACAGTTAACTCCTTCTCCCCTTGCACTCACCTACCGCAAAGGGCGCTTCCACCCCCACCTCCCCAACCCTCACACACACCTCTGTCTTGTCTCAAGTTCCCCTTCCAAGACGGCGCCACAGAGCCACTTTGTTTTCGGTGCACTAAGATGAGGTTAATATTTCATCATTATTCCTCTTCTTATCCCGCGCACCTTGCCTCTCCTGTTCTCGTCTGAATTAGCATTTGTAAGTCCATATCGCTCGGATGCATTAGGGCGTTCCTTCATTCAGATTTATATATATACGTTCGCCTACGCACTCGCACGCAGACGCCCACGCAGAAGCACGCATACCCACACACATACACACACACACACACACAACAAAAAACAAAAAACAACAATAAAAAACTCAAATGCATACACACACAACAACAAACAACACAAATGCATAAACACGCAAACACACCATCTACCCCCTCCCCCGCACTTTCCCCTCACCTTCTAACCCCCCTCCACTCCTTCCACCCCCACCCACCCCGTCCCTCCCACCCCCTCTGCACGCCGTCGTCACGCAGAGCCAAGACACCGTGAAAGACAACTTAATAGGACTCCAGGCAAAGCAGCCATCGGTGAGGTTGTCTTCGAACATCTCGTCTCGGGCGGCGCAGAGGCCAGAGGGCGGGAGAAAGAGGCGAAAGGATGGAGAATATGGGCGGCGGTTGGAGAAGAGGAAGAGGAGGAGGATGCGAAAGAGAAGGGGAGGTGAAGAGGAGGAGGAGGGAACTCATACGAAGAGGAAGGAATACAGAAGAGGAGGGGGGACACAAAAGAAAAATGGAGGAAGAAGAAGAGAGGGAGTTAGAAAATATACAAAAAGAATATGGAGGAAGAGAAGAAAATGATATTGAACAAAGAGAAGAGAAGACAATACAGAAGAAGTGAAGAAGAAGAAGAAAAAGAAGAAAGATGAAACACAAAACGCAAAAGAATACAGAAGAGGAGGGAATAAAGAAGTAAAAATCCATCTTAATCCCCCATTGCCTTATATTATCCTCCCAAATTGCCTGTGACGCCCGTAAGGCCGGTGTTGGTGGGCGGGGAATCGGCGGCTGCTGTGGGCGGCTTTGGTAATGCTGGCCTTCATCCCATGGCCGGGCCGATGCTGTGGGGGAGATGCGAGAACAAGGAGAACGGGGAGGATGCGGAG
>NC_091582.1:8373853-8386353 GCF_042767895.1 Penaeus vannamei
CGACGGACGAACGCCCCTAAAGAAAATAAACTTTTTCTTTTTTCTCAAAGAACGTAGGCGTCCAACGGCCTCATGATCCGGCCCTCGCCATGTATTCGATCATCATAAATCATGAGCCTTTGATCCCACAACGTTCGTAAAGACAGGAATAAAAATAAAAAGAAGTTTCGGTGAGACTCGAACGCACTTTTAGCCCTCGTCGCCCCCCTGTTAAGGAAAGGCTGGTAACACGTCATGACCGCGACGGAGCATTGCCGGGCACGCGGGAGGGAAAGGAAAGCCACCGGCGTTTCTTTCGTCTCATTTCTCTGAACCTCTTCTATTACTTATATAACATTTACAATCTAGCTTTCCACTTGGCAGACATTCGCGATCCCACATCCGCTCTGGCGTTACATCACATCGCCTTCCACAAAACAGCAGCTGCTCCAACAGCCGTTCCGCCATGCAGCAGCAGCAGCAGCAGCAGCGTCGCTTCCTAGGCCAGCTGGCGACCTTGGTAGTAGCAGCAACGCCAACAACAAAAGAAGAAATATAAAGGACCGGTTTTATCTGTCAATGAACGTCTTATTCCGAAACAACTCTTCCACGCCCTTTTTCTCGCGCTCTTTTCTCTCGTCTTTCTTTTACTTTTATATGATTATTACTAGTCATATTTCTGTTAATCATTATCATTGTAATTATCATCGTCGTTGTTATTATCTTTATTAACATTACCATCAATATCATAATTATCTTCATTATTTTTATCATTAATATCGTCATACACATCACGTTCATTACTGTTGCTTTAATATCATAATCATTCCCATTATCATTACTACTCTATCAACAATATACTCTTTTTATCACAAAAATCATCGGCATCACGATCACCATCATATCCATATCCTCTGCACCACCTCTGCGTTTTATAATGATCTTTGTTCTCCTTTACTCCCAATGTTTATCTCCCCCGTCTCTCTCCCTCTTTCGCCCTGCCTCCGCAATCTCCGTGCGGCTGTCTCGCGCCCCTCGCAAGACGCTGCGGTGACCAAGTGTGGAGGAGGAGAATTAGGATAACGTGAAGGTCGGGCGAAGGAGATCGGACAGGCGAAGAGGAGGAAGAGGAAGAAGGAAGAGGTGGAAGAATGAGGAAGAGGTGGAGGATGAACGAAGAGGAGGTCAGAGGATGAAGATAAGGAAGGAGGAAGAAATGGATGAATGAGGAAGTGGAAACGAGCTAAGGAGGAATAGAGGAGTGAGATAAATGAAAGGAGAGGATAAAGGAAAGCGAAGGAATAGAAGGAGAAGGAAGAAGATGAGCAAGCAGAAAATAAGGAAGAAGGGGGAAATGAAGACAACCAGAGGAAGAAAAAAAATCTCCGCCGATCCCCCGTGAGAAGGACTCGACCATCCGAGGGAGCAACAGGTGAGGTCCTCCTCCGAGCGGCGACAGGGACCCCGCGTAACAGGTGCGACGAAGGAGACAGGTAGTGGGCAGAGAGGGGGGAGTGGTAGAGGGGAGGGGGGGAGGGGCAACGTGCGAGGGAGAGACTTGTCACGCCCACGCCCCAGTGCTGATATCGAGAGCATTTGTCCTTGCTTGTGCTTGTGCATGGCGCTTGCGTGAACGGCGTGGGCGTGGGTGGAGCTGAGGTCGGCAGAATGACACCTGAGGAACTTCAAACTTCAGGTCCGTGTGGGTGGTTTTGGTCGTTTTGCTTGACTGAATTTCAGGTGAGCATGTTTATGATTTTTTGTTGTTCTCTCTCTCTTCTCTTCTCTCCTTCTCCTCCCCCCTCTCTCTCTCTCTCTCTCTCTCTCTCTCTCTCTCTCTCTCTCTCTCTCTCTCTCTCTCTCTCTCTCTCTCTCTCTCTCTCTCTTTGCGAGCGCGCGCGTGTGTATGTGTGGGTGTGCATGTGCGTGAGCCTGTGCATGCGTGCTTGTATATTTGTGCATTTTCTCTTCCCGCACTCCTTCCCTCGCCATGCACCATGCACGAGTGGCCATGAGCGGAAGGCGACAAATGCCGGTGGTTAAGCCATTAGCTTCCGCCGGCAACGCCATGCAACACAGCATCAGCCGGGAGGGGAGGGGGGGGAGGGAGGGAGGGATGTCTGGTTCCTGTAGCAACTCCTTGAGAAGTCGCACTCCTGCACGGGAGGTTAGGGGAAGGGGGGGAAGAGGGGGCGTGACAACCTCCGCGACAGGTTGATGGGCGTGCTATCAGGGTTGCAAATGGGGTAGGGGGGAGGGTGAGAAAGTGGGGAGGGAAGGGGAGAGAGAGGTGACAAGAGTAGAGAGAGGAAGGGAGATAGAGAGGTGAGAAGAGTAGAGAGAGGAAGGGAGAGAGAGAGGTGACAAGAGTAGAGAGAGGAAGGGAGAGAGAGAGGTGACAAGAGTAGAGAGGAAGGGAGAGAGGTGACAAGAGTAGAGAGAGGAAGGGAGATAGAGAGGTGACAAGAGTAGAGAGAGGAAGGGAGAGAGAGAGGTGACAAGAGTAGAGAGAGGAAGGGAGAGAGAGAGGTGACAAGAGTAGAGAGAGGAAGGGAGAGAGAGAGAGAAGGAGCGGGGGAGAAAAAGCAAATCGACTGACAGAGGACCCAGCCACCCACAAGCCATCTCGCTATCTGCCCAGTCTGTCTGTTACGCCCTTGGGTAATATATCTACCTTTAATGTTCTCGAAAGAAATCGAAATTATCAGATGATGTCTCTGAATGTTATATGACACGAAATAACACTATTGCGAGGCTGAAATTCACACCTCAGATTCCACGGCACCCACTGCAATAGGCAGATCTAGAAAAAGGATTAGCCCTTTCGACTCCTCCTTCTCGCTCTTTCTCTTCTCTCTCTCTCTCTTGGATTAATCTCTATCTATATCTATCTTCCTTATCTCTATCTACCTTCCTTATCAATAGCTTTATCAATTTTTATTATCTCCTATCCCTATCTCTCTCTGTACTAACGTCCCTTGTTAGGATGGCGAATTACATCTGCTATCGGAGGGAAACTCGCGAAAGACCAGTTGAAAGTATTTGATGTAGTAACAGTGCTACGCAAACTGGTAGCTGAAGATTCATTTGCAATAAGTAGCTTCTTGACTTGGAAAATGATTACGGGGCACATCCCCAGATCTAGATTCCTGAGCAAAATGAAGTCGGAATAACTCCCACAACAGCATAAACCTCTCTCCCAAGGCAATTTAGCAACTGTTCCACAATCACTTACTGAGCCAAGGTGTTGCTTATTACATTAAATCAATAACCTTTACTTGGTGTGATACTCTATTGCTATCATAAATACAGCAGATCACCACACTCCCTGCTAAATTATAATCATTAAATTCTTCCATCATATCAATAGAAGCCATTACAATTTGGTGGCAGCGGTGGAGTATAAGTGACCAACTACATTTTTTGCAGTAATAAAAAGGCACCACAACAATCACCGATATCCTGGCTTGGGGAGAGATTACAGGACTTGCGGTTCCAATCTCGAAGGACAGCCTGGGAGGAGAGAAGTCTTTTCGTGATGGAACACAAGATTCTACCTTCCCCTTTCCTCGGTATCGTAGAAATCAATTCACTAGGACGTGTATGGTCATGTGAGTTGGCCAGGGTCAGTGTGATCCACCATTTTGGATATATGATTAATCATTTACTTAAAGTCTCTCTCTCTCTCTCTCTCTCTCTCTCTCTCTCTCTCTCTCTCTCTCTCTCTCTCTCTCTCTCTCTCTCTCTCTCTCTTTCTCTCTCTCTCCTGCTTGCTATTTTTTCTATCTTTCCTTATTTTCATTGAGACAGTCATTTTTTACATCTCGGTTTTACTCTTTTTCTTTCTTATATTTCTCTTTCTTACTCCTATTTACCTTCCTCCTTCTTGCTCCGTCCAGTCCATATTTCCCTTAACATTTTACATGTGTTTTTGAGGCTGGCATAAATATTAAATCAATGTACACATCATACACCAAATATAAACGATATAAACGTACATGTCCGTATATGTGTACGTGTGTGATCACTCTCATGTATCCTTCTCTATAGGAGAGCGCACCTGAGGCCCTGATCTCAATCCTATGTAAATCGCCAGGTATTTCCTATTCATCTCTCTATATTTCTATCTCTACCTCCTTTCTCCCTTTCTCTCCTCTCCTTTCTCCTCTCTCGTTTTCTGTCTCCTCTCCTCTCCTCTCTCTCTCTCTCTCTCTCTCTCTCTCTCTCTCTCTCTCTCTCTCTCTCTCTCTCTCTCTCTCTCTCTCTCTCTCTCCCTCGCCTCCAAGCACACAAGGTGAAGCTCATGTCAACAAAGGATTGGCTGAGCAATCTCTTCATCTTCTAATTTCCTCTCCCTCTATTATCATTAATTCTTTCTTACTCCCTGTCTCTCTCTTCTCATCTTGCCCTTCCTTCACCTCATTCTCTCTCTCATCAGTCTATCTATCTGTATGCCTTTCTCTTTCTATATCTGTCTACTAATCTTTCACTCTCTCTCTCTCTCTCTCTCTCTCTCTCTCTCTCTCTCTCTCTCTCTCTCTCTCTCTCTCTCTCTCTCCCTCCCTCCCTCTCCCTCCTCTCCCTCTCCCTCTCCTCTCCCTCCTCTCTCCCTCCCTCTCCCTCTCCCTCTCCCTCTCCCTCTCCCTCGCTCTCTCTCTGTCTCTCTCTCTCTCTCTCTCTCTCTCTCTCTCTCTCTCTCTCTCTCTCTCTCTCTCTCTCTCTCTCTCTCTCTCTCCCTCCCTCCCTCCGCTCCGCCTGCATCTACTCCTCGTCTGTATCCCGGCGCGAGCTTAATTAAAATGACAAATGTTAATTAATTGCATGTTAAAACGGTTAAAAAGGTTTGCATGCGCTTGGAGAGATAAGGAGGAAAAATCCCGTAAACTGCGCCGTGATTATAATCTTGAATTACCTAGCCGTCGCTAATGATTCGGGAATTTAAATAGATATGCCGTCGCTGTTTCACTTCCCCAATCTCTCTTCTCTTCTTTTTCTCTCTCTCTCTCTCTTTCTCTCTCTCTCTCTCTCTCTCTCTCTCTCTCTCTCTCTCTCTCTCTCTCTCTCTCTCTCTCTCTCTCTCTCTCGCTCGCTCGCTCTCTCTCTCCTCTCTCCCTCTCTCCCTCTTTCCCTCTCTCTCTCCCTATCTCCCTATCTCCCTCTCTCCCTCTCTCCCTCTCTCTCACTCTTCTCTCTCTCTCCCTCTCTCACTCTCTCCCTCTCTCCCTCTCTCCCTATCTCCCTCTCTCACTCTCTCCCTCTCTCCCTCTCTCACTCTCTCCCTCTCTCACTCTCTCCCTCTCTCACTCTCTCACTCTCTCACTCTCTCTCTCTCCCCTCTGAGCAGTATCTTTCTCTTTCTTTTTCCATTTCCATTTCCCCCCCTCTCCCTCCCCTTCTCCTTCTCCTCCCCTCCCCCTCTCCCTCCTCCTCCATTCCGTTTTGCAGTCTGCCTCCGTATCGCCTTTTACGCCCGTCACGGTCAATTAGCCAATTATAGCCTCTCATTAACAAAGACTAAGCATGCAACTCCCTTCTCTTACGGAGCTAAAGGATGAGCAAATGTGCGTATATTGGCGTCTACGGCAAGCTGCCAGACGTTAAGGGAGGACCACACCCTCGATTTTTTGTTGACCTGCACTCATGTTCATTTCTCCCTGTCTCCTTCCCTCTCCTTCTCCTTCTTCCTAACTCCCTGTCTCTCTTTCTCTTTCTTTCTTTCTTTCTCTTTTTCTTTCCTTCTCTCTCTCTCTCTCTCTCTCTCTCTCTCTCTCTCTCTCTCTCTCTCTCTCTCTCTCTCTCTCCCTCTCCCTCTCTCTCTCCCTCTCCCTCTCCCTCTCCCTCTCCCTCTCCCTCTCCCTCTCCCTCTCCCTCTCCCTCTCCCTCTCCCTCTCCCTCTCCTAATACAGAGAAAACAGAAAGACAGATAATCATACAAAGAAATGTAGAAAAAAGACACACGGGGAGAGAGAGAAAAAAACAGATATACAGAAAAAGGATTTTTTTTTCTAATGCCTCGACGGAGATACACACCTCAGTCGCGACAAAGACAAAAAACAAAAACAAACACAACGCTTCACACCCCAAGGACTCCAACAAGCAAAATTAACCGCCTCCCCGCCCGTCCGCCCCCTTTTAGCCTTGTTGTTAATGTGGCGAATATCATTAATCCCCCCAAACCAAATACAATCCGGTTTTTTTTTAATCAGATTTCTTAGACGCGGCCATATCAGGGGCGGCGTCAGAGGTCGTGCGTTGGCCGAGGCTATCTGCGCCCGAGAGATAATGCTGATGTTGATGATGTTGATGATGTTGATTCTGCAACGTTAAACTTGCGGACGAATGCGAAGGCGGAGGCGGAGGCGGGGGAGGGGGGGAGGGGAGGGGGGGGGGGGGAGTGCGTAATGCAAGACACGAGGCGACTTCGGTGTCATGGGGCTATCTGGAGCGCTGTCACTCACGCTGTCACGCGGGCATATCCCTTTCTCTTGACTCGTCTCGGGGAAAGAAGGGAAAGGATTATGCAGATGGTGTAGGACAGGGAAAAGATTTTTTTTTTTAAGTTTATGTATTGTATGTATAAAAATGGGTGACGATGCAGAGTTCATGGTATTAGCGGTGGAGGAGGAGGAGGAGGGAGGGAGGGAGCGAGGAGAAGAAGAAGAAGAAAAAGAAAAAGAAAGAGAAGAAAAATAAAAAGAAAGAGAAGAAAAAGAAAAAGAAAGAGAAGAAGAACGGGAAGGCAGAGGAGTTGGAGGAGCAGCAGCAGCAAATGGAGGAGGAGGAGGAGGAGAAGGAGGAGGGAAGAAGAAGAAGGAAAAGGAAAGGAAGAAGAGGAGAAGGAGGAGGAGGGAAGGAGAAGAAGAAGGAAAGGAAAAGAAGAAGAGGGAGGAGGAGGAGGAGGAGGAGGAGAAGGAGGAGGGGAAGGAGAAGAAGAAGGAAAAGGAAAAGAAGAAGAGAGAGGAGGAGGAGGAGGAGGGGAAGGAGAAGAAGAAGGAAAAGGAAAAGAAGAAGAGGGAGGAGGAGGAGGAGGGGGGGTTAAATCATCAGAAGAATGATAATGAAAGTAAACAGAATTTGGAGAAGGGTAAGTTACTCAAGTAACACGGAGACAGTAAAGACATTAATACCATCAAAAAATTACCAGATACCAACCTCGCCCTTTCTACAGTTCTAATATGAAGATTAATAAATTCAATTATCAAAATAACAAAGCATCTTCAACAACAACATCTCTGTCACCATAGGGACCTGACCTCTGACCTTCGTTTGAGCTAATGTCAAGCATGTTTTCATTACCATCATTATTTATTTATTTATTCGCCACATGGAACTCCCTTCAGGATACTGTGCATATATGTTATTAATTTCCCCCCTTAATCAAATAATTTTTTTTTTATGTTTGCTGAAATCTTTGAAACCGTCATGTTATTGTCCATCAAAGTTTCCTTTTCTTCTTACCCTTCTCATTATCATTATCGTCTCCTCTTATTCTCCATTTTCCTTTTTCTTCTTCTTCGTCTCCACTTATTCTCCATTTTCCTCTTTTCTTCTTCTTCGTCTCCTCTTATTCTCCATTTTCCTCTTTTCTTCTTCTTCTTTTCCTCTTATTCTCCATTTTCCTCTTTTCTTCTTCTTCGTCTCCTCTTATTCTCCATTTTCCTCTTTTCTTCTTCTTCGTCTCCTCTTATTCTCCATTTTCCTCTTTTCTTCTTCTTCGTCTCCTCTTATTCTCCATTTTCCTCTTTTCTTCTTCTTCGTCTCCTCTTATTCTCCATTTTCCTCTTTTCTTCTTCTTCTTCTCCTCTTATTCTTCATTTTCCTCTTTTCTTCTTCTTCGTCTCCTCTTATTCTCCATTTTCTTCTTTTCTTCTTCTTCGTCTCCTCTTATTCTCCATTTTCCTCTTTTCTTCTTCTTCGTCTCCTTTTCTCCCCTGTTTTCCTCTTTTCTTCTTCCTCCTCTCCTCTTATTCTCCATTTTCCTCTTTTCTTCTTCTTCGTCTCCTCTTATTCTCCATTTTCCTCTTTTCTTCTTCTTCGTCTCCTCTTATTCTCCATTTTCCTGTCTTCCTCTTCTTCTTCTCCTCTTATTCTTCATTTTCCTCTTTTCTTCTTCTTCGTCTCCTCTTATTCTCCATTTTCTTCTTTTCTTCTTCTTCGTCTCCTCTTATTCTCCATTTTCCTCCTTTCTTCTTCTTCGTCTCCTCTTATTCCCCATTTTCCTCTTTTCTTCTTCTTCGTCTCCTCTCTGATTCATGACTCACACCCTTGGCGTATGTTGACCTGCCTGGGCGCCGCGGCCTTCCTTCTTTCCTCCTTTTATTCCTTTCTTGGGCCTCTCCTTTGGGGAAAAGGATACGGATGCATGTGTGTGTGTGCGTTTGCATGCACACACATACACACACGCACACACACACACACACACACACACACACACACACACACACACACACACACACACACACACACACACACACACACACACACACACACACACACATATATATATATATATATATATATATATATATATATATATATATATATGTATATATATACAAACGTATACATTATATATATATATATATATATATATATATATATATATATATATATATACATACATATATATATATATATATATATATATATATATAGAGAGAGAGAGAGAGAGAGAGAGAGAGAGAGAGAGAGAGAGAGAGAGAGAAATAGATAGTTAAATATAGAGATAATCATCTGTATGTGTGTTTGCATAAGTACAGATAGCTACAGGCACGAATGACATCTACACAGGTATAGATGAAGCGCTGCCACATGTACGCGTCTCCGTGGGAGCCCACAGCATGCTTGCACACCTTCCATGACTCGACTGAATGGACCCCCCCCCCCCCACCGCTACCCCCCAATAGTCACGGACGCACAGGGAACAAAACTTGGAAGTAAAAAAATCCGACACCTTTACCCAGAGAGCTTCACGTACAAACGCACACACGCAAATACACATGCACACCTTGTATGACGTAACTCCAAGCATGCAAGCACACTTACTCACCCTCTTTCCACGACAAACATGTGTAAAAGACCTTATCATCTGGTGGTAGTGAGGAGGGGGGGAGGGGGGCAGGGGGTTAAAGGTGGAAGACCTGAATCTTTAAAGATTTTCCGTTTTATTCTTATTATTTTATTTGCTCTTTTTCTTTCCCTTTTATCACTCTCATTTCTATATTCCGTGTGTCTTCATTCCCTCCTTTTATCTGTGAGTTATCGCATTTACGATCAACTTGCATAAATAATCAACTTTTTGTAGCATGTTTTGTCTCGCCAGGGAAAATATAAATATAAAAATACATATTAAATAAACCGCACCGTAGCTGTCATAACTTAAGTCGCCACAGCTGTAAATACCCCCCTCCCCCCCTCCAACCAACTGCATGGGAAAGTGTAATAAATCTGATTTTACTCTTCGCCACTTCAAACTCCTTGCCCCTTAACATAACTTCCTTTTGCCCCCCCTTCGATTCGCAAAAAATGCATCGTATCAACTCCATAAATCGAAGACAACCCTAATGAAAAAAACGAAAAAAGCGAAAAAAATGCACACCATCTATCTTCTAACCCCTTACCCCCACCATCCACCCTACCCCCCACCCCCAAGCACCATGCTCAATGTCCACCCAATGCAAGTCTGCTTACTCCATTAAAACTCCCCTTCCCCCCTCCCGCATCCTCTTCCTTCCCCCCCCCTTCCCCTTTCCCTTCCCCCCACCCTCAAGGTTGATTTTTTTCTCACTCTCTCTCAGGAATGCCAACAGAACTCTCTCCCTGCTTTCAAAACAATAACTGTGCGTTCAAGGTGAGGTGAGGTTGTATACATGGTGGATGGAGTTGTGATAATAATCGCTGTGTAAGCCAGGCACATCAGCTATAGCCGTGTTCCTTGTTAAAAGCTGCTAATCCCCGTCCAACAGGTTCCTCGATTTTCATAAATGCTGAATACAAATGCCTGACTTCTCTTCAACACCAAATTGCGGTTGTAACAAGTTTTTTTTTCTAACTTCGGTAAGTAGTTAATAAGCGCTCGCATCATTTTAACTGAGCATCAAACCTGTTCTTTTCGAGAACATGGAGACTACCCGAATGGATTAACATATGTTTTCATTATTTCAAAATCTGATATGCATCTACTCTAACCCATTTTCAAGTTTTGGAAAAGCGCCATAAACCGCCAGGCATAACTTTAACCAAATAGTCCCTTCTTCGAGTGAATGAAGTATGACGAAGAGGCTTGCATCACCTAATGAAGCAAGAGAACCATGAGTCAAAATCGGGACAGCATTCACCATAGCCTTAACCAGCTATGGTACGGAAGCGAGAGTGAGTTCACACTATTTTAAGCTCGTAGATTCAAGCCGTCGTGACGTCACTCCGTCAGCGCTGAGTTGCGGTCTAACCTCTGACACTAACCTCCTCCACATTTACCAGAACGTCGGTATATTTTAAAGTTGTATGAATGCTAGCTGTATGTCATCAGTCTGTATACCATCGCCAGGTCCTGGAAGCCGCTGTTACCTTATCTCAGTCGCCATGATCTACATTCTCAACATCCGGTTGATGCTAAAGGAAAAATAATTCTCATTAACATGATTCCGCTTAACGACCTCGGCTTAAACGGACGTCGGCAGCTGTTATAAATGTAGACTATTTCACTCTTCGTTTAACTTCCCCTAAAATCCAAATAAAGACATGTTACATGTAATATATAAACTCTTCAGACGTCAATGTCCTGAAAAACGCGAGGGCCCACGGTGAGTCAGCCGAGCCGGGCGGTTACTCCACCAGACCAAAATACACTGGCGGTTGGCGAGTTTACTGACGCCTGTAAGATGTTGGTCGGTTTTATTTACAAATCCTGGACATGTGGACTGCAAAGGGGAAAAAAACTGCACCCAATAATGACTCGAGTACATAATTAATAATGACACGTAATTAATTATTCTGGGTCAATGCAATCCGGCCGCCATAACATGGTCTAGGGTTCAGGATGGCAGTACATTCAATGTCTGTCGCAGCTATTTGTTTGTACTGAATTAAGTAAAAGTATTTAAAGATATATTTTCCTGGTAAACTACGGCACTCTATGACCAACCTTAGATAAACTCCCCGCCATAAATTTCTAGACCTCTCTGAATCGGCGTAGAACAAGGCGCCCGAACCCCCAAATTAAAATCGACGTCCAACACAACGGCAAGTCCAAAAGCCGACATCCTAGTTTATCTAAGAACTCACCGCCTTAGATACTTACCGGAGAAGATAAAAAAAAGGTAAGAATCTCCCTTTTTTTCTCTCGATGGGCTTCTCGCTTCCGCCGGTACCGAGTCTTCACCCTCCCCTCTCCCCCTTCCCCCTTCCCCCTTTTCCTTTCACCTTCTCCCCTCCTCCCTTCCCCTTCCCCTTTCTCTCTTCTCCCTCCCCCTTCCCCTTTCTCCCTTCTCCCTCCCCTTCCCCTTTCTCTCTTCTCCCATCCCCTTCCCTTTCTCTCTTCTCCCTCCGCCTTCACCTTTCTCCCTTCTCCCTTCCCCTTCCCCTTTCTCTCTTCTCCCTTCCCCTTCCCCTTTCTCTCTTCTCCCTCCCCTTCCCCTTTCTCCCTTCTCCCTCCCCCTTCCCCTTTCTCTCTTCTCCCATCCCCTTCCCCCTTTCTCTTCTCCCTCCGCCTTCACCTTTCTCCCTTCTCCCTTCCCCTTCCCCTTTCTCTCTTCTCCCTTCCCCTTCCCCTTTCTCTCTTCTCCCTCCCCCTTCACCTTTCTCCCCTCTCCCATCCCCCTTCTCCCTTCCCCGGTCTTTGGCAGTTTACAGGGTCGGAGCTGCGGTTTACCCTTGATCTCTAAGAAATCGGTTTTTTGCGCATCGGACTGTAAATATCTACGAGATGCAACAGCGGACGTCGGAGGCAGCGGAGGCGGGCTTGATAAGAGGCGTTTCGGCGTATAATTAGACGTGACAAGTTATCCATTAAAATAGCTAAAAATCAACGCTGGGTTCCAGGTTCTTTTACCTTCCGAGGTTGATTAAATGGTGTTTACTGGAGACACTTCACTCACAATCTGTCCGGCTGCTCAACACTTACCTGGAAAAGGAGAGAGAAAATGGTTAAAACAAATGAAAACCGTTTATACAGTGAATGCACATTCGTTGTTCAAACACTAAGACAAGAAACCGTGTAAGTGCCGTGAAAGGTGAACACTTACACATGTTTCATGGATAAGTCACTTGTGTTTGCTATGAAAACACAAGGAACTTTATTTGGTATACAATGATAAAAGCAAAATTCACACAAAGACGCTAGATTATATAAACCCTGATATTTCCCTTAAAAAAAATATATATATATATTTTTTTGGCATTAGTGCTAATATGTAATTACTTCCACTAGGACCAAGCATTTTATATTGTACATTACTTCCCTGGTAAAGTTGAGTGTTTGTGGATTTTCTTAAGTGTTTACAATCATCACACTATCACGCACC
>NC_091582.1:8398853-8406353 GCF_042767895.1 Penaeus vannamei
GCGACCCGACAGGTGCATGCTTCACCTGTCCCCGTCGGCGTGCAAACCATCACACTGACAGCTAATTAGGGTCATTACCGAAGGGTGAAAGGCCACAGTTCAGTGATAGTCGTAAACATAAACATGCATCCACGCACACGCAAAGGCAATCACACGCACACGCACATGAACCCACACGCAAACGTACTCTCCCACACACAGGCACAGCGAATGCCTCTCGCTACGGCATTAACTCTCCCTTATTCTATGCACCGCGGAACGTGTGCCCAGAGGCTAATTTTTTCTCTTTTTTTATCTTTCTATTTCTTTACTTTTTCTTCTCTCTCTCGCTCTCTCTCTCTCTCTCTCCCTCTCTTCCTCTCTCCCTCCCTCCATCCTTCTCTCCCTCCCTCTCATTTTTTTTTTTTTTTTTGGGGGGGGGGGGTACACGCGCGCACGCCTCGGCCCTAAGAACGTAAATGCCCATGTAATGACTTGTAGCCGCAGACCTTACGCATTACGCATTACATCTGTCTTTTGTTGACGCTTTCATTAGCAAAACGGCACGCATGATGATGGTGGGGTGGGGGGTGGGGGTGGGGAGGAGGACGAGCAGGTGGAGGATGGCGATGATGATGATGATAATCATGATAATAATAATAACAACAACAACAACAACAACAACAATAATAATAATAATAATAATAACAATAACAATAATAACAACAAAACAACAACAATAGTAATAATAATACCAATGTCAACACAAGTACAAAAGCGAGAAAAATCCGAGATGCAAAAGAGAATATTCCAGCACGTAGGATCTCGGTTGCATCGTGATTACTTTGCAATCGTGATGCTATTCCCTGCACGCGTTTGTTTTCCTTAAATTTCGTGTTTAAATTAGAAAGATAACATGGTCTATGTTAACATGTAGATAGTATGTAGGAAAAAAGACATGGGTGAATTTACACTGTGATCTTTTTGATTCATTTAACCTATTTTATTTTATTTCGTTTTATTCTATTTTACATTTCTGCCATTTGCAGGATTTTGCAGCAATCGCTATTAACAAAAAGTATTCAGACATCGAAGTAAATAATAAGATAGCTAACAAACTTCGAAAAAGGTAAACAAATGGACAATATAGGAAAATTCTACCCCCCCCCAAAAAAAAAAAAAAATCAAATACATAAAAAAAATCTAAATAAAAAATCAAAGTTCCCAGAAAGTTCAAAGAAGGCTTTTTAGATCGCATTAGCAACAAACCTCAAAAATGGTAAACAAATGAACAATATATGAAAATTCTAACTCCCCCCCAAAAAAAAATCGAAAAAAAATCAAAATTAAAAAAATCAGAGACCCCGGAAAGCTAAAAAAAAAAAAAAAAATACTTAAAAAAAATTAAAAAAAATAAATAAATAAAAAAGCCTTTTGTTGAGCGCATTAGCAACAAGTCCACCTTTATCACCGCTCGAAAAGGGACACGTCGCCCCCGCCCCCCTGACCACCATCGAACACATGGCCCCCGCCCCGCCCTCTTCCCACGGAACAGAATACCACGACAAGCCCCCACAGCGCTCACAACCCCTCGTCAAGCCCCGTAGATGCCTGTCGTGCAGCCATCCGGGGCGCAGATCGCAAGGGGATCGACGTCTGCGATCCGTCTTTTTCCCACAAGTCTCGTTCGCGGGATCAGCGTAATGATAGGCTGCGGGGCGTCTGTGTCTGCGACTCCGAGCCAGACTGTCTTTGCAGTTTTATTATCATTAGCATATTGATATTCTGACTATTATCATTATCATCACGATCACCATCGCCATTATAATACTCATTATCATCGTTATCATTCTTACCATCAATTTTATTAGGCTATAATCATTTATACGGTTACATTTGTATTTCAATTTTCGTACGTCAATTAACTTGTAATTGTAATATTCCTTTATCCATTTGTCTTTCTCTGTTACGTCCTTGATATTCCATTTTCTCCATTTTGTCTTTCGTATTTTCTATTTATTTATTCCCTTCCTTCTCTTCCCTCACTGCTAAATCTTTCATATCGTTTCCTCTTCCATTTCGTCTCCTCCCCCTACCCCACTTCCTCTTCGTTTTCTTTTTAATTGTCTTCTTCTTTTCCCTCCTCCACTTTTTATTCTTCTTTTTCTTACTCCTTTTCTTACTTATTACTCCTCTTCTCTCCTCCCCCTTCTCCTTCCTCTTCTATCCCCCTTCTCCCCTTCTATTTCCTCTTTTATCCCCGTTCTCCTCTCTCCTCTTTTCCTTCCTCTTCTATCCTCCTTCTCCTTCCTCTCCTCCTCCTCCTCCTCCTCCCTCCTCTTCCTACTCCCTCCCCCCCTCCTTCCTCCTCCCATACACATCCAATCTCTCAACCACGTTTTCTCCAACTGAACACATCAGAAAAAAAAACAAAGAACGATCGGCATGCGCAGACTCCCGCGCAATTCGAACGTTAACTGCTAATGGCGAATTTTCTCTCTTCACTGGTCTGGTTTCTTAATCAGCTCGAGGAGTCATTAATTATAGACGCGCACATAGGTGATTAAAAGGAGGTGGGGGGCGTGGGGGGGGAGGTGGGGAGGATAGGAGGGGGGAGGGGCGAGGTGGTAACAGGAATGTGTTTTCGTGGAGGGGGGTGCGAAATGGGGGTTTTCTATGTAAATAATGTGTGTATGCGTGTGTTAGTGTTAGTGTGTGTGTTTGTAAGTGTGTGTGTGTGTGCGTGTGCGTGTGCGTGCGTGTGTGTGTGTGTGTGTGTGTGTGTGTGTGTGTGTGTGTGTGTGTGTGTGTGTGTGTGTGTGTGTGTGTGTGTGTGTGTGTGTGTGTGTGTGTGTGTGTGTGTGTGTGTTTGTGGTGTGTGTGGTGTGTGTGCGTGTGTTTGAGTGAGTGTGTGCGTGCGCGCGTGTGAATGTGTGTGTGTAAGTGTAAATGTATGTACATGTGTAAGTACAAACATAAGTGTATGTGTAAATGCAAGTGCAAGTGTAAGCGCAAATATAAGCATATGTGTATGTATGCCTGTGTATTCATCTCTCCATGTACACGAGTTCTCCCCTCAGAAACCACTAACTTTTTGGATTCCACTCGGCGGGTCACGAGGAGAGACAAGAGCCAACGCAGACGCCTTCCATTCTTGACCAATCTTCCTGTCTCCCATTCTTTATCTCATCCCCTATGTGTGTTTCTCTTTTTGCGTCGACATTTCTCGCAATCCTCAGTGAATCCGCAAATTTGGCATTCCTTTCCTACCGTTGATAAACTTTGTTATTCACTCGGACAATTTTTTTAATATCATTATCATTATTGTTGTTGTTTTGTCATTATTAGTACCACCGTTTTCATTATCATTATCATTATAATCACTGTCATTATCATTACCATCATCATTATCATTACCACCATTATTGCCATTAATATCATTACTATTATCATTATTATCAACACCATCATTGTTATTGCTCTTGTTGTTCTTATTAAAAGGCTCCGAAAATCAAAACAAACAGACGAAGAAAATGGAAAATGAATAAACAAAACGAAGCCTCATCTTTCCCCAGGAGCTTCCTTCACCTCCTTCATCACGCCTTGTCCTCCTCGACGTTTTTGACAGCTTGTTTGTTTGTTTTGTGTTGAGATTAAACGTTATCATCTCGCTGTCACTCTCTCTTTGCAGGATTGTTTTTTTTTCTCGCTTGCTCTCGCTTGGTCCAGCTCTCGGTCGGTCGGTTGGTCTCGGTCTCTCTCTCTCTCGTTTGTTCTCTTTCTCTCTCTCTCCTCTCGTTCTCTCTCTCTCGTTCGTTCGTTCTCGTTCTCTCTCTCTTTCTCTCTCGTTCTATCTCTCTCTCTCTTTCTCTTTCTCTCTTGTTCTTCCCCTCCTCCTCTCTCTCTCTTTCTCTCTCAATCTCTCGTTCCCCCCCCCCTCTCTCTCTCTCTCTCTCCTTCTCTCTCAATCTCTCGCTCGTTCTCTCTCTCACTCTCACTCTCACTCTCTTTCTCTTTTGCATTATAATTACCAATGTTCTGCCACCATTCATAATACCACAAGTATCAATATCAGCGCCCGCCTTCCTATAACCATCATCACAAACTTCACACCTACATCATCACCCACGCCCACGAAACTCCGACCACCGCACAAACGACCTCAGCCGGTGGGCGTGAAGGACCGCCCGCTGTCCAGGGCACCCATTTCCCACGCCCGACGCCCACAGGTAGCCATTTCTCTAATCCGAATCATCAGCCTACGCCTACGCTCTCCGCCCAACCCAAAACAACGCCCACGCCCGCAAGCTACAGGTACGGCATGCCATCCGTACGAATAGTGAAAAAAAACACGATATTTTATTCACGTCACACCTTGTTTTCTTGTTTTCGTTTTTTTTGTTCTCTCTCTCTCTCTCTTTCCTTTCTTTCTCAGTGATTCTAATGTCAGTATTTTAAACATGTCGTCGGTTGCAATTTCCTGTATTCTCTCCGTTGCAACACGTACACGCAGATCGGAGTCGTGGTATTTCCTGGTAGTTGGTACAAGGTACTCTTTGCACTTTGTAACTTTATAGTCGACGCAGGTAGTCCGTCACGATGCAACCGTCTTACCCTTACCCCTTAACCCCTTACTTCTTACGTCTCCCCCGTCCATCCCTTTGGTAACTTCCCTTTTACCTATTTAAAAGCCCTTCGTTTCACCCTTTAAATGCTATCCCTACCTTCACCCCTTTAGTACTCTCCCCTATTCACCCCTTAAATATCCCCTCCACAGTGTATGAACCCTTACGCCTTCAGTAGCCCCCCCCCCCCTTAAGCCCAATCAGTAACTACCACGATCACGCCTTAATTACTTTCCCTCACTCCTTAAATACTCTCCCTCACCCTTAATCACTCTCCCTCACCCCTTAATCACTCCCCTCTCACCCCTTAAATATTCTTCCATCATTTCTTAAAAACCTCCCCCCCCTCACGCCTTCAGTAACCTCCCCCTCCCCTTTCCCCTTCCTCCTCCTCCTCCTCCTCTTCCACTTCCTCCTCCTCCTCCTCCTCCTCCTCCTCCTCCTCCTCCTCCTCCTCCTTCCTCCTCCTCCCCCTTTTCCCCTCCCCCTCCCCCTCCCCCTTTTCCCCCCCCATTGCATAATCACGAAGCAATCTCCCACTATCACTTTCCACGCATTATCCCTGTCAACATGACCGATCTGCAGCATAATGGAGCGCGGGCGTGACGGACGCGACTCGGAAATTCGCATCTTTTACGAGGGGGCGAAGCGGTGCAATTGCAAAGCGAAGAATGATGGTTAAAAAAATGAAAAATAAAAATAATGAAATGGGGGAGGAGGGGGAGATGACGATAATGATCCCTTTTAAAACGTCGTACAATGATAATGATGGGCGTGAGGCGGTGTCACGGGCGGGGGGTGAAGCATGTGACAGTCATGGAAAAGGCTTGATTGCTGCACCAAGCTGTGACTCGATGGATGGGGGGAAAACAAGAAAAAATGGTTGGAAAAAAGAGATAATAGTGCTATAAAAGAGGATAGCGAGGGAGGGGGGAAGGCGAAGGGGAATGAATATTCGTTAAAGAGACGGAAAGAGAAAGAAAGAAAAAAAAAACAGAATAATGGCTGGTGAAGAAGAAACAAGGGGATGATAAAAGAAAACAGTGGCAGGAAAAGTAAGAAGGCGGAAGATATGGGGGGGAGGGGAGAGGGAGGGAGGGAAGGGGAGAGAGAGAAAGAAGAGAGAGAGAAAGAAGAGAGAGAGAAAGAAGAGAGAGAGGAGAGGAGAGGAGAGAGGAGAGAGGAGAGAGGAGAGAGAGAGAGGAGAGAGAGACAGAGAGAGAGAGAAAGACAGAGAGAGAGAGAAAGACAGAGAGAGAGAGAGAGAGAGAGAGAGAGAGAGAGAGAGAGAGAGAGAGAGAGAGAGAGAGAGAGAGAGAGAGAGAGACAGACAGACAGACAGACAGAGACAGACAGATGCAACGAAGCCATATATCTTTTTAGATCTCTATATTCCCCCTTTCTCCATTCCCGCCACTGCAAGGCTACTATTACGAAGTCAAAAGTTGCAAGATAAAGGTCATGACTATCACTGCAAGGCCAAGGTTTCTGTTGCAGAGTTGAAGATCAATATTTCAAGGCGACGAGGTCAGTTCCGCTTGCAATGTAAACAAGATGAAATTCCAGTGTTTGAAAAGAGCGACAGTGAAAAATTTAATGGGAAGAGACTGCAAAATGAATAAAGGAATACAGGAAATAAAGAAACAAATAAAAACGATGTGAAGTAAAGAGAAAAAAAAATCCGCCAAAAGTTCTTACTGTTCAACAGGATAATTATCATGCAATATCTACAACCATTAGTTTCAATATAATAAGATGAAAGAGTGAACAGTTAAAAAGAAAAATACTGAGGTTCCTGTACCGTCTTAATTATAGGTAAATTAAACATTTTTTAATTAGTTTTGAAGGAAATTCCGTATCTTAGCCATGTATTTAAGTATGAAGCGTATATCTATTTCAACATATATCAAGCATATATCTATTTCAATATATCTATTTCCAAAAATATCTCCCTACTTGCTTGCACTAGTTATTCACCCAGTCTCATTCCAGTTGACTTTGGCGGAAAGAAAAAAAATCCTTTAAAAGAAAAATACGAACAAAAAAAATCTATTAACCCTATATTACTGTACCATGTTACAGAAACCTCAACGTTTTCATTTTTACTTAACCTTGAAAAAAAAACAATAAACATTCACTCAAGAATAACAACACCACCACCACCACCACCAGCAAAACATCGCACTGGCCTCCTCCACAACATCTGCTTTACATACGACATAATGACCCCTTAATTGCGTCGTGCCACCATCAGCTCATCAGTCATAGCACGTGGTGGTTAAAATTCAATCACCCTCCGCTGGCTCCCGTTTTCTGAGGAAGAGCTGGTGGGTGGGTTGGGGGGGGGGGGGATAGGGGAGTCCTTCTAGGGGGAGGGGGTAAGGAGGGAGGGAGGAAGGGGATGGGGGTTCCTTCTAGGGGCTTGGGAGGAAGGGAGGGAAGGGGATAGGGGAGGGGGTCTTTCTAAGGGGAAGAGATGGGGAAGGGGAGGGATAGGGGAGTCTTTCTAAGGGGAAGGGAGAGGGAGAGGGGAGTCTTTCTAAGGGGATGGGAGGGGAAGGGGTGAAGTTCCTTCTAGAGGCGAGGGAGGTTATGGGAGTAGGGGGTCCCTCTGGGTGCAGGGGAGGGGAGTGGATGGGGCAGTTCTAGGGACGAGGGAGGGGAAGGGAGTGGGGATTCTTCTATGGGCATGGGAAGGGGAAGGAGGGGGTAGGGGACAGGGGTCCTTCTAGGGGCGTGGGAGGATGTGATACAATGCTTCGTCACCCTTATCAATCATTATTACTTGGGGCGCCCATTCATTTCGTCTCTAGCTATACCTGTAGCTCTCACAACCTGCCTCCTAATCCACACGCACCAAGCCAATTTCATTCCCACACGCTCGTCTCTTTTTGTA
>NC_091582.1:8411353-8431353 GCF_042767895.1 Penaeus vannamei
TATATATATATATATATATATATATATATATATATATATATATATATATATAATGTGTGTGAGTACATATGTCTTTGGTTCCATTTTATTGAAGCTCACTTCCTGTAACTATCTTCCTCTCTTTTCTGTTTATCTCCCTCCTCCTCCGTTTCCTCTCCTCCTCCCCTTTAATGACCCTACGCATCCTCCGTCTTTCTTACGGAGGGCCATTAACTCTACAAAACCTTACCACAGGATTTTTAAAACAGTACATTCCTTCCAGCTGAGGATGTTCTTGCTCGCATCACCCCCCCCCCCCCCCCCCCGTATCTATCTCCCTTGTTCTGTCTCCGCACTCATTATCTTTCCGAGAACTTTTATTTGCTGTTTTGTCATTATGTTTATAGCATAGGGATGAGAACAAACCATACGTGAGAATCAACATCCGGGGAATTTATCTTTCCGAAACGGTTAAAAAAACATGTAATTGTCTGTAGCATGAAAATTCATAAAGAAGCTTACAAACCGCAACTCGAGTCAGCCTAATATATTGCATCCATGTCTCCTTCTGTGTAACCTCCTCGGGCATTAACCTTTTAAAGTTGCCAGCTTAACCTCTCCTTAGAGTGATTAGCCGCCCAGAGAGCAAAAATGTCTATTTACAACGTCACAGTACCAAGTAAAGCAAATAAACACAAACCTTACTGGGAGGGAGAGACCGAGCGTCCCATGATCCCGTTTTCTGCGGCGGGTCGAAAGGATCCTCCACGCTTTCTTCGTTTTCCATAAAAGTAAAATTTATCCACACACAGCGAAGGAATACATTAGCCAGGTACTCCATAAAGTTTCGGATAACAGCCGTAAAGATCGTGGCAAGCGCCTTTGGCCTACGTAACAGTAGGGTGCTGGCCAAAGCACGCGAGGCAGCATCCCCGAGGAGAATGGAAGGCCACATGTCTGCTGATTTGTGCCTATTTTGCGATTAAATCTAAATTCCTGACTTATAGGGTCTTCTAGTCTCTGGTTTCGAGCGCGAGACTGATACTTATGCTGGTAACAATTTCATCGTACGTAGGGTGGTTTCGAATAAGATTTAGGGGTGAAAATTGTTACCATAAGCTATGGTATAGAAATATGTGAAAGTTATCACACTCCTTCGCCGCGTACATTCTGAAACAGCATCGCGTCCCTGAAATCTTGACGAAGAAAGAATATTTGCCTTTGTAACTTATAAATAATACCAGGTTTAATAAACCTCTGCGGAGAATTAAAAAGGTAGTAGAGCACGTACTCGCCAGCCCCGCCCCAGCCCCGACCTCAACTCGGGAGGTGTAAACAAGACGGTTAGCATGACGTGCTACCTCCTCTGACGATCTTTGCCACCGTAATCTCTACCCCAAATATTTACCTTCTGGTTTAGGGAGTGATGTGGGGTTTCCTATGCGGTTCAAGGATTGCGAGGATTTAAACACTTGAGCTCTACCAATGTCTGTTTTTACTGATACCGGATCCTTATTGTGGGAACGTTGTGGAAATGAGGGAGTGTCTACAAACAGGAGCATTTGCTGTGATACCAGATCTTAATAGTGGGAACTTGGGCGGCATGGGCTAATGTTCCCCCTAGGTATATCAACACCCTGGGGTCTCTTGCGTGGGATCAGCGAGTCCCATTCCGTAAACAAACCTCTTTAGAGACAAATGGGTAACCGAAGGCACAGATTTGTTTCCGCATAAAGACAACAATATACGTTGCCTAATCGTTTCTTAATGCAGAGAAATTAGGCGTACTCAGATGTAATGGCTAAGCAAGTGGTTGTTCAAGAGAAACTTAAGCGGGGCTATACATTACCTGCCCGACTGCGATATTAACGTACTTACAGCCCCATTGTCTGAGATATCCGAGTTGGAGTCTTTGTCCCACGGGCGCGTGCATTAATCCCCGCCGTCCGTGGCCCTGCCTGGGACGGCGACGGCGGCGGGCCCGAGGACGAGGCTCCCCGGCCGAACGGAGCCTGCATTGGGAGAGCGGTTTCCTTCTTCCTCTCGACGCCCCGATGTTCGTACACGGGTCGCTTCTGCCCGGAATATAATCTTTCTTTCCCCTCTTAATATCGCACGTATATTTATCACGGTCCTTTCGACGTGGCTAATACCAATACTACCGTCTTTCCCTTCCTATCACGAATTTATCGCCATCTTGATTGTAACTGCAAGTCATCGCCTGTTCGAACACACAATGGCTAAACAAAAGCTAAAAAGTTATCATGCTCATCCCTTCTATTTATCAAAACAATGATCATCATCGCCGCCGCTATTAGCCTTAATGACCCTCATCCAGTACCATTAAAACCATTTATCGCCTTTGCACAGCACTTAATGGAGCGAGTCACAATTCGAATGCCATTATCTGTCGTGAAAAAAAGTTATATATGGGACTGAACCTCTCGGAATGTGTGATTAAGTGCCGTATATATCTCGACTGCGTGAAACATGAAGAGGTCTTGAGAAAATTATCTATCTTGTTTTTCTGTTATTTTTTTCTCGCTTTTTTTCTTATTTTTTGTATTTGTCTAAAAATAGAGGCATATGGATGTTTACGTGGTTAGTTATGTGTATATCCATATATATATATATATATATATATATATATATATATATATATATATATATATATATATGAATATACTCGTATAAAAGTTCAATCTATGTGTATAGTATACTCAAGCTATACTCACCTACACAGTCATCTTTCTTTAATTTTCACAATATTCATAATCTATGATATCCGTATGTAAGTATGCAATGTATAGGCCCACAGCAACGTATCTATAAATAACACATACGTGAGAATATTAATAATTATATCAAAGTTTTGAATTCACAATATAAAAAATTACATTTCAAGGTTTTGTTAAAAGTTCGAGATTATTCGTAACAGACAGACAGACACTCCACTCCCAATGTGCGTGAAGCGTGAAAGACGGAAAAGAAATTCTTCCTGTCACGATTATTCTCCCCCATACCCCCTACCCCCTCCCCTATTGCCCATTCATCCGTTCCTTTCCTCTCCCATTCTCTTTATGTCTTGCGATTTCCATTCTTTGCACATTTCCTTTATCATTCCTTTTCTTTTCCCTTTCTTTCGTCGTTTCTCAGAGCCATTCTTATTCCCATCTCCTCTTCTACGTGTCTCTGGAACTTTACGATGGGCGGGGTCTTCAATACCGTGTCTATGGCCATAAGGTTGAGAGTCCTATTGTTACACCGGCTGTTCTCGCCTTCCTTGGTTTCTCTGGGATATATGCGCCTGTATAAGAAAGGGATGGCTGATATTCTGCCTTTGATTGGGAAAAAATGAACTTCCGTACGCCACTTTTGCCTGTGTCTGTTTACGGACTTTCTTTCTCTTTCTCGTTCTCTCTCTCTCTCTCTCTCTCTCTCTCTCTCTCTCTCTCTCTTTCTCTCTCTCTCTCTCTCTCTCTCTCTCTCTCTCTCTCTCTCTCTCTCTCTCTCTTTCGTTCTCCCTCTTCCCCCCTCTCTCTGTTTCTTTCTCTCTCTCTCTCTCTCTCTCTCTCTCTCTCTCTCTCTCTCTATATATATATATATATATATATATATATATATATATATATATATATATATATATATCAACCACTATCTGTCCCTTTATTACTTTTTCTCTCTCCCTTGTTTAGGATAACCACGACTTGAAAAAACCATTTCACCAACCAATAGATCGAAAATCCCACTCTTTCTCTCAGGACATCGACCCTTCTGGACGTCCCCAGATTGCCCTCCTCGCTTGATGCATGTGACCCAGCACTGTCGAGTTGATCACAGAAAACGGGTCATCGCTTTACGACCGAGTTCTAAATCAACCTGAGGGTCAGCTCCTTCCATTTGGACCTCGGTCGAAGTGGGCATAAACCTCCACCTTTGCTTATGGAGGGTCTGTTAGCGTCTCATAAAGACATATTACCACGAGGTCTCTTTCGGTGTCTACGGGGCTTTGCTGACGTGGAACCATGGGGACTTGGCAGAAAGTAATTGGCGAGTGAGACAAAACATACACGGTTTTTTGCCTTTTTCACTCACTCGTTCTCTTTTTTTCTGGCTTGCTTGCATTCTTCCTTCTCTCTCTCTCTCTCTCTCTCTCTCTCTCTCTCTCTCTCTCTCTCTCTCTCTCTCTCTCTCTCTCTCTCTCTCTCTCTCTCTCTCTCTCTCTCTCTTCTATTTCTTCTTCTTCAACTTCTTATTCTTCATCTCTTTCTCTCTTCCCCTCTCCCCTTTTCTTCCCCTTCCACCCCCTTGTCTCCCCTCTTCCCTCTCCCTCCCCCTCTCCCCTTTCTCTTCCCTTTCCACCCCCTTGTCTCCCCTTTCTCTCTCCCTCTCCCTGCATCTGTGCGCGGGAGCAGGTGTGTCTATCAAGCCAAATGACGTGAAGAGGGCGTGTGTGTAAGAAACCACGGTCAGACCTGCCAGCGATCATGTCTGGCTCCCGCTGCCTTCGTAATATAAGGCCGGGGGGGGGGGGGGGCGTGTGGGAGGAAGTGTAGGTGTACTCACGAAGGTGCCTTGCTACCGACTGAAGAAAAGAAAGAAGTGAGAGAAAAGAGCGAAAGTCGGGGGAGAACGATGAAACGCAGAGTAGAGAAAAATTAGGGAGATCTGCCCAACGGCTCTTAAATTTACCATCTGCCACATTTAACATTCTGTATGTGAACAAATGTGGACAGTCAAGTACACGGAGGGAGGGAGGAGGAGGTGAAGGAGAAGGAGGGGTAGGAGGAGGAGGAAGATAAAAAAAGAAGAATCGGGGGAGGAAGAGGATTAGTAGAAGAAGAAATAGTAGTAGTAGGAGGAGGAGGAGGGCACAGAGGAGGAAGAAGAAGAGAAAGGAGGAGGACGCAGAGGAGGAAGAAGAAGAAAAAAGGAAGAGGAGGAAGAAGAAGGGAAAAGAGAAGGAGGAAGAAGAGAAAGGAGCAGGAGGAGGAGGAGGGAGAAAGAGAGGTTGGTGGAGGCACCGTAGGAGTCCCGCTCATAAAAGCACATATATGGACGTTATGGAGACGAAACGCCCCGACGGGAAGCCGATAAAACTAAATATTTCCCACGAACAAGGATTCGAACGAGCAATGGCGGCCAATAAGTCATGGCTGTCGATACTCATTCTGATTAAAGAGATTAACCAGAAATCTCAGTCCGTATCCGTTCGGTATCGACGAGATTGCGCCTGAAGAAGTTTATCTGTTTCCCAAGTGTTTTCAAGGAGAAACCAAGATGCGAGAACAATTCACACCTTGAGTAAACTGCCTTTTCGGAAACCGCACCTGTCGTGGTTTCAAGTTTTTTTTTTCTGGCCAGTCATTACTTTTACCGCAAGATTTTATCCTGTTTAATTACAAATATCCCTGTCTTTATCATGGATTTGTGATTTCAAATGCTGTATCTTGGGAAAAAAAGTATATAACACGTCGATTTGACGCACACGGAAAAATAAATATAGACACATGCACGAGAGAGAGAGAGAGAGAGAGAGAGAGAGAGAGAGAGAGAGAGAGAAAGAGAGATAGATAGATAGATAGATAGATAGATAGAGAGAGAGAGAGAGAGAGAGAGAGAAAAGAAAGAAAGAGAGAGAGAGAGAGAGACAGAGACAGACACACAGACACACAGACACACACTCACACACACACACACACACACACACGCACACACAACCAAAGCTAGCCCCAGAGAAACAGAGAGCAGCAGAACCCATAAATCCTCAAAATCCAAGTACACAAACACACAGGCCGAGGAACAGCGCCTATTCGTATGCCGCACAGAGACTCCCCCCGCACGCGAAACTCCTGTTGGGCGGAACTTATTACTTGTTCCGCGATGGTGGGGCATGGCTCGGTGGGTGGGGGAGGGGGTCTAGTTAGGAAGGATGGGAATGAAAGAAAGAAGAGGGGATGGGAGAGGGTCTAGGATGGAGGGAAGGAAATAAAATAAAGAAGAAAAGGGAATCGGGAAATTAGGAAAACAACCGGGGGGGAAATAAGGGAGAACAGATTTTTTTTCAGAATACGAAAGGAAGGGAAGGAATTTTCTGGCTTGGAAAAGAGAGGGGCGGCAGGGAGGGCGGCAGGCTGAGGCAGGACAGTCAGGCAGGTTGTGGCAGGAGCAGGTAGGCCAAGGACGTCTGGAGAGAAGGATGTACTTAGCTAATAAGGAGTGCGTGAGATATGGTTACACAGGTGGGGCGCGGGTGGGGAGGAGGGAGGGAGGCGAGAGAGGGGAAGGGGAGGGGAAGAGTGGGTGGGAACGGAGCAGAATAGAGGGTGAAGAGGAAAAGTGAGAGGGGAATAACAAACGAGTGAAAAAGAAAGTGTTTAGAGGAAATAAAAGCCTGATGAGCCAATAAAGGAAGATATAAAAGAGTGTGAGAGACAAAACTCACGAGAAGGGGCAGGGAAGGCGATAGGCCTAAGCACAGACGCCTAGAACGTTTCCATAAAAGGTCATAATGTTACTTGGGATGCGAAACGGCGAAGAAAAACCGTATTTCTGGCGTCGTAATAGATTCCTGTGGAGTTCCCTGTCAGCCGGATGTGACGTCATGACTCAAAACAAAACGGAAAACAAATTATAGCCATTTGGGGGGTTTAAAGTAACGCTGAAAAACGCATCTTTGTTTAAGATTTCAAACTTTTTGAAATCGTTTTTCGTTAACATCCAATAAGTAAAAGGAAACAAGCGAGTGTGAATTTCAAGGTTCAAATTCTGAACAAAAAACATTTGGTTAGTGTCGAAAAATCTAAAAAGAGAAATGAATCAAACACATAATCATTATCATAACAATACAAAAACAAGAACACACATTTCTTTCTTCAAATAATTAAGATGAAGAAGAAATACAAAGACGGACGAAGCCGAAAAAAGAACAATCAAGACAAGAACACAAAACGTAGCAAACCAGAAGGAAAAGAGCAGAAAGAACGAAGAAGGAAAACACGAAGAAACGCGTTTGACATCGCTCCTTATAAGTCGATGTCCCTTCCTCAGCCGCCATCTGCTGTCCCGGGGATCAAGGTCGGTTCCTCCAGCTGACCAGGGAAACAAGCTGGGGGCGAACAGGGTCAAGGAGGAGAAAGCAGAGGTAAGCTGAGATACAGATGTTCGGAGAAGCGTGAAGGAAGGCTAGATAAAGCTGATAAACGATGGAGAATTTCGTGTTCAACAAGGCTGAGAATGGAAAAGCGTAAGAAGCGGCGAATGCGAAAGGAAAGATAAATGAGAAGGAATAGGAAATTGAGATGTGGGTACTAAGATAAATAAATAAAGTGTAATTAAGGAAGGAAGAGGAGGAAAGGGCGATAGGTTTACGAGCAGGAGGAGGAAGAAAGAGACGATAAGAGGTAGCGAAGGAACAAGTGAGTAGAAGAAGAAGAGGAAAAGAGAGTAAAGGAAGAAGGGGAAGGGGGATGGAGGAAGTAGGACGGGAAAAGGGTAAAAGGAGAGAGAAAAGGAGAGGAAAGAGATGGAAAGAACTGGGACTGACGCAAAGGAAGAAGGGAGGCGAAGGTACAGAAGAGGAGGCTTTAAGATAAAGGAAAACGAGAGGAAGAAGGACGAAAAGAAGAAATAAGAAATAAAGGAAGGGCGAAAGGGCGAAGAGGGGACAAGGAAACTAAGAAAACGAAGAGACGAAGAGGGGACAAGGAGACAGAGAAAACGAAGAGACGAAGAGGGGACAAGAAGACAGAGAAAAGGGAGAGACGAAGAGGGGACAAGGAGACAGAGAAAACGAAGAGACGAAGAGGGGACAGAAAAGTCATGTGAGGGCAAGAGGGGGAGATGCAGGGGTGAGGGGGGGGGGGAAGAGGGAAGGAATACGAGGGCGTGGCAATGACTCTCCATTACTTTCCGTGTTCACAAGTAGTCGCCACACGCACCCTCGAGGCCTCCTATCTCTGCCGTAATCTTTATCGCTGCCACAGTAACCTCATGCTCGTGGGGGGAAGGGGACAGGAGTGGGGGACGGGGGGAGGGGACGGAGGGTGGGGGTGATCGTGGGGAGGGGACGGGGGGGTCGGGGTGATCGTGGGGATGGGGCGGGGGTGGGGGTGATCGTGGGGGTGGGGGACAGGAGTGGGGGGGGTGATGGAAGAGGAGTACAGGGAAATATGAAAGGAAGAGAGAAAAGGTGAAGAAAAAAGAGAAAAAGGAAGAAGAAGGGGGCGGGGGGACGGGAATGAGGGGAACGGGGGGTGGGGGTGATGGAAGAGGAGTGAGGGGAAATATGAAAGGAAGAGAGAAAAGGTGAAGAGAAGAGACAAGGGAATAAGAAGGGGGGACGGGGAGGGGGTGATGGAAGAGAAGTGGGGGGGGGATAAGAAAGGAAAAGAGAAAAGGTGAAGAAGAAAGAAAAAAGGGAATAAAAAGAATATGAGCAGAATAATAAAGCAATAATGGAGGAGACGGTGATAGAGGAGGAGTGGGGGGAAATATGAAAGGGAGAAAGAAAAATGAAGAGGAAAGAGACAAGCGAAGACGGATACGAGCAGAATCGAATAATAACGCAGAAATGGCAAAGGGAAAACCAACAACGAAAATAAGCGAAATGAAAAGATGAGGAAAACAGAGAGGGAATGAATAACCGAGAAACGAAGGGAAAAGTGAACAGGAAAACAATAAAAATTAAAGAAGAAATGGTAGAAAATTAGAACAAAAATACAATGAGTTTTATAGTAAAATAAATAAATAAGTATATAACACAATCTATACAAAAATGAGAAAAAATAAAACAAGATATAACAAAAAAACAGAAAGCGCAAAGCCTAGAAAAGATCCAGCCCAAAAAAATGAAAAAATTAGAAAATAAAAGTTCAACAAAAGACAAACGTACGAAAAAAGACGCAAGACGGAACATAATTAAAAAAAGAAAAATCAGCACAAAGCGACAGGAAAACGAACAATCGGCCGAATTAGCCCCCCACCACACACACCATCCCCCCGTCCCCTCTACTTCCCTCTTTCTCTCTCCCACTCCTCCTCTCCTATTTTCTTCCCCTCCTTCTCTCCCTCTCTCTTTCCCACCCCCTCTTCTTTCTTATTTCCCTCTCCATCTCCTTCCGTCTTTCCCTCTCCCTCTCCCTCCCTCTCCCTCTTTCATCCCCTCCACCTCCTCCTCCTCTCCCTCCCTCCTCCCTCAACTCTCCCCTTCTCCCCCTTTCTCTCTCACACTCCTCCTCGCCTTCCTTCTTCCCCTCCTTCTCTCCCTCTCTCTTTGCCGCCCCCTATTCTTTCCTATCTCCCTCTCCCTCTCCTTCCGTCTTTCCCTCACCCTCTCCCTCCTTCATCCCCTCCTCCTCCCTCCTCCTCTCCCTCCCTCTTCCCTCAACCCTCCCCTTCTTCCTCTTTCTCTCTCCCGCTCCTCCTCTCCTATCTTCTTCCCCTCCTTCTCTCCCTCTCTCTTTCCGGCCCCCCTCTTCTTTCCTATTTCCCTCTCCTTCCGTCTTTCCCTCTTCCTCTCCCTCCTTCATCCCCTCCTCCTCCTCCTCCTCTCCCTCCCTCTTCCCTCAACCCTCCCCTTCTCCCTCTTTCTCTCTCACACTCCTCCTCGCCTTCCTTCTTCCCCTCCTTCTCTCCTCTCTCTTTCCCGACCCCTCTTCTTTCCAGTTTCCTCTCCCTCTCCTTCCGTCTTTCCCTCTCCCTCTCCCTCCTTCATCCCCTCCTCCTCCTCCTCCTCCTCCTCCTCCTCCTCCTCCTCCTCCTCCTCCTCCTCCTCCTCCTCCTCCTCCTCCTCCTCCTCCCTCCTCCTCCTCCTCCTCCTCTCTCCTCCCTCTTCCCTCAACCCTCCTCTTCCCTCAACCCTCCCTCTTCCCTCAACCCTCCCTCTTCCCTCAACCCTCCCTCTTCCCTCAACCCTCCCTCTTCCCTCAACCCTCCCTCTTCCCTCAACCCTCCCTCTTCCCTCAACCCTCCCTCTTCCCTCAACCCTCCCTCTTCCCTCAACCCTCCCTCTTCCCTCAACCCTCCCTCTTCCCTCAACCCTCCCTCTTCCCTCAACCCTCCCTCTTCCCTCAACCCTCCCTCTTCCCTCAACCCTCCCTCTTCCCTCAACCCTCCCTCTTCCCTCAACCCTCCCCTTCTCCCTCCACCCCCCCATCCCCCTCCCCCCGTCCCGCGTACCCCGCTGGCAGCAAGTGGTAAGCGCCGCCAACCCAGCCATTGTGTATTCTAATTATCAGGATCTCACGCCGGTACTTCGGTCAGGAGGTACCAGTTGGTATTACCTGTTGATTTGATCTCATCGAATATCCTGAGCGGGAGAGAGAGGGAGGGGAGCGGGGTTGCCAGGCGTCTCTCTGTCTATTTCTTTCTTTCTTTCTATCTTTCCTTCTTTCTTTCTTTCTTTCTTTCTATCTTTCTCTCTCTCTTCCACTTTCTCTCTCTCACTTCCTCTTTCTCTCCCTCTCTCTCTCTTTCTCTCTCCTTCTCTCTCTCTCTCTCTCTATCTCTCTCTCTCTGCCTCTCCTCTCTCTCTCTCTCTCATCTCTCTCTCTCTCCTCTCTCTCTCTCTCTCTCTCTCTCTCTGCCTCTCTCTCTCTGCCTCTCTCTCTCTGCCTCTCTCTGCCTCTCTGCCTCTCTCTCTCTGCCTCTCTCTCTCTGCCTCTCTCTCTCTGCCTCTCTCTCTCTGGCCTCTCCCTCTCCACCTCTCCCTCTCCCCCTCTCCCTCTCCCTCTACTTCATTACCCTATCCCTATCCCCCTCCCTCTCCCTCTCCCCCTCTACTTCTCCCCCTCTCCCTCACCCTTTACTTCTCTCCCTCTCCCTCTCCCTCACCCTCTCCCTCCCTCCATCTCCCTCTCTCCATTTCCCTCTCTCCATCTCCCTCTCTCCATCTCCCTCTCTCCATCTCCCTCTCCCTCTCTCCCTCTCTCCATCTCCCTCTCCCTCTCTCCATCTCCCTCTCCCTCTCTCCCTCTCTCCATCTCCCTCTCCCTCTCCCTCTAAGCAGGCCAAACATATATTTTTTTTTAACGAAAGAGGAAAGTATAAAATGCCAAACTTAAATACCGCCATTATCAGAGCAGCGAATCAATACGGTGTGGTTATACAAATACAAAATATATTACGAAAGATGATAAGAAAAAAAAACACAAATACTGAGAACGGATTTTTCTTCAATCATTTAGAATGTATTCCAAGAATAGTATGCAAACGAAATGATGTTTTTTTAGTGAAGGAATTGATAAATGAATATATCAAATATATACATGCGCGCGCGCGCGCGCGCGCGTGTGTGTGTGTGTGTGTGTGTGTGTGTGTGCAGTGCAACCACATAAACATTCTCTTCAGCATTTCCACGCCGTAAATATGTAAAGCGTTTCAAAACCGCTCCTCGAGGCTTACACTTTCAGGTCAGGAAGGGCGAGCGAAACGCCGGATTCCGAGGCGGGTATTCGCAATGGGTATTCGTGGTGGGCATCCGCGGGTACCCGAGTGCCGCGCCGGGCGAGTCGATCATACCCGCACTCGCAACTCGCTATCAAAATACGGGGAAGGCTAGATCAGTAGCAATTCGAGGTGTCTGATTTTATTTTTGGAAAAAAAGCACATGGGATTTATTTTGATGACGCCACAAAAGTTACGGATGCTTTGTGAATATGGTCGATCATTTTGATCTCTTCAATTTCCAAAAAAGGATGGAAAAGAATTATTCTAACGGTTATATTTTCACAGAACAATCATCAAAATAGCCCTGTGGGACGCCATGACACCCCGAGATGCTACTGATCTAGCCTTCCCGATCAAAACACAATTCTCGGAGGGTTTGTTGGCTCGAGATAGGTATCGGATTCGCGCGAACGGGAATTCGGGTCGAAGGGAATGGCGGCGGCGGCGGTGGGGCTCGGAGGGAAAAAAATATAATGGGAAGAATTCAGGCAAAGATAACTTTTGGATAAGAATGGGCATGATGGCATTGGGTGTGTGAGAATATGCCGAAGGGAGGGGGGGGGGGTAATATGGATGAGATGTTAAAATTGGAAAATGAGACGAGGAAGTTAATAATTTTATATACGTCACTTACAGCTTTTATGGAAAAAATAAGTGGACATCATAGTCTGAATAAATAAATAGCTGATAAAGAATAACAAAGAATATTTTTTTTAGAATTCAAACGGCACGCGAAAAGAAAGAAAGAAAAAAGTACTTGGAATTGTAAGCCAAGTTGAAAAAAAAAAATAGTATAAGCAACACGCCGACACCTCTAACACCCACCCCCACCCCCAACCCACCCTCACCCCTCCCACTCACCCACCCTCACCCCACCCCCCTCACCCCCCCTCACCCCACCCACCCTTCTCGCCTTTTTAACTCCCACCTCCGCTTTATCACCGCTAACTCTTAATCAACAGATATCATTTTACTGCCCATGACGAGGTCGTTTTTGCAGGATGTTGCATATTCCCGACGCCCGTAGATTGCATCTGGCCGCGGACGGGGCTCACGAATTCGCCATTAAGGACATGGGCGTGTTTGGCCGGGCGTCGTTGTGGGCTGACCGCGTGCTTCTGGGCCGCGGTACTTCGCTGATGTAGGTTGCGCATGATGCTGTGGTGCGGGCGGGCTTTGCTATGGGCTGTCGGTGCTTTTCTCGTGTGTGCTTTGGCGTCGTTTTTATCCTCCCCTCTTTCTCTCTATCTATTTAGCCGTATATATGCAGACCTATACATCTACATCTTTCTATCTATACAATATATATATATATATATATATATATATATATATATATATATATATTCTATCTCTCTCTCTATCTCTCTCTCTCTCTCTCTCTCTCTCTCTCTCTCTCTCTCTCTCTCTCTCTCTCTCTCTCTCTCTCTATATATATATATATATATATATATATATATATATATATATATATATATGATACCACAGCCTATCATTCCACTCTAGGAAACTGGCCTCTCAAAAAACTTTATAGAGAGTTTGTTGTGTAATGACACTCTTGCCTAAGAATGCCCCTTCTGAATTTTATACACACACACAGATACATACATACATACATACATACATACATACACACATACACACACACACACACACACACACACACACACACACACACACACACACACACACACACACACACACACGCACACACACACACACACACACACACACACACACACACACACACACACACATATATATATATATATATATATATATATATATATATATACATATATATACATATATATACATATATATTCCTGAAAGTGAATATCTACCAAAACAAGAGAGAAAGAGCATCTATTTAAAAAAAAACAATTACCAGTAAGCCTTAAACACAGAGGGTTTGTGGTACTTCCGCTGCACTCGGGCCATGAAACGAGAACATTCCAATGAACACAAATGAACACCAATCTCCAAAGATCACGTTTAATCTTCGAGAATAACATCATCTCGACCAATTTAATCAAGTCTTGGGGGGGAGGGGGGATGCACATGATAACGACTGGAGATGAAGCTGGAAAAGGGGGTGGGGGTGGGGGTGGAGGTGGGGGGGGTGAGGGAGCGAAAGAGAAGAGAGTGAGATGGGTTGGGGTTGTGGGGAAAGTGGGGGAAGAGAAGTGGGGGAGGGAGCGAAGGAGAAGAAGGTGAGATGGGTTAGGGTTGTGGGGAAAGTGGGGGAAGTGAAGTGGGGGGGGGGGGGTTGGGAAGGGGGAGAAGAAAATGGCGAGGAATGGGAGGGATAGGAGTATAGGGGAAGAGGAGCAGAAGAGGGGGATAGGGAGGAAGGACATGGAGGAGAAAAGGATGAGTCAGACTGAGGTTACAGGGAGGGGGGGGGGGAAGAAGTGGAATATGGGGAAGGAGAAGAAAAGGGAGGGGGGGGGTCAGGGGAAGAGGATGAAGAGGATGATAAGATGAGAAAGAGGGGGGAGGGGAAAAAGAGGAAAGGACGACAAGATGGAATAAATGTGAGGGTGGGAAAAGGGTGATAGGGAGAGGGAGTGGAACAAAATCTTAAACTCAAGCCCATAAACTTCACTACGTAAGGCATTCCCATAATGCTATGCTCCGGAAGTTATACAAAGAGAGTGGAGAGGGACAAAAGAGGGAAGGAGAGAGAAGAGGATTAAAGAAAGGAGGAAATGGAAACAGAAGACGGGAAATGAAAACGAAAAAAAATACTGTTTAGATAACACATTTTGTTATAATGCAGAAGACTGATAATGAAAACAATGCTGATGGCGAATGGAACAAGTATAATGACTAAGATTAAAAACAGTAGAAATAAGAATAATAATGTACGAATAATCTTTTTTTCATAGAAATAAGAATGATAAAATAACAATATTATCACTTTTTGTGCATCATCAATAATCATCATCATACTCCTTCATGATAATGGTAAAAAAAATTCACGGATTACAAATTAGATTTATTGAAATTGAAACAACAGCTTCGAAACCCTTCTGGATCTCATCTTCAGATAATACGTGAGAGTTCTCTGAATTCTAATAAATCTAGTTTGTGCATTGTGGGTTATTCTGCCATTGTACCAACACGCTACTCTATTCAATTTATTAATGGTAATGATGATGATACTGAGCATGATAATGATAACAATGACATTATAAATAAATAACAACAATGAAGATAATAATGATAAAGATGATAACGAGCAACAACAACAAGAAGCAAACGACAAGCCCGAGGCACTGAGCGGGGGGGGGGGGGGGGTGTCTAATCGCCCAGTCACGGCGCCAGGTAAGAGTCCGTCACGGAAGACATCGTTATCACCGGGATTAACGTCACAACTCGCAGTGCCAGAGACATCATTCTTCTTCTTTCTTCATCATAACCTCTCCCTCCCCCCTTTCCTCCTCTTCCTGGTGCTCCTTCTCCTCCTGGTGCTCCTACTCCTCCTTTTCCTCCTCCTCCTCCTCTTCCCTTCCTCCTACTGCTGCTGCTTCTCCTTCTCCTCCTCCTCCTCTTCCTCCTTATTATCATTATTATTATTATTATTATTATTATTATTATTATTATTATTATTATTATTATTACATTATTATTATTATTATTATTATTATTATTATTATTATTATTATTATTATTATTATTATTATTATTATTATTATTATTATTATTATTATTATCCTCCTCCTTTTCCTCATCCTTCTTCTTCTTCTTCTTCTTCTTCTTCTTCTTCTTCTTCTTCTTCTTCTTTTTCTTCTTCTTCTTCTTCTTCTTCTTCTTCTTCCTCCTCCTCCTCCTCCTCCTCCTCCTCCTCCTCCTCCTCCTCCTCCTCCTCCTCCTCCTCCTGTTTCTCCTCCGCCTACACCTCCTCCCCCATAAGCTCCCAGCCCTCGCTATGTGACTTTTCTGGGATACGAGTACACACGCTTCAGTACACGCACGAGGTCACACATGTACACAGAAACATACACATGTCTACTACGCCGCACACATACAAACAAACGCACCCATCTCTACTATGCTTGACACAGTACGGATGTAAGTAGTATCAAAATCAATCTAAGTGTTAAATGGACTTTGGATATTGAGCCATCTACTAACCAGAGACAAACTAAGAAACATATGCGGTTATCTTTCTTTTCTTTTTCTTTTTTTTCTTTTTTACCTGCATGGTCTTAAGCTCGTTACCCATCGACAGAAACAACAAAACAATTAAGGATTACAAACCATGTTTCTTGTATGCAAACGATCGTGCTCGCCAAATGCCAATCATGTTAGACGCCAAAACGGTCTATCTTCTACTTGTTATTACGTATGCAAATGATATACAATATGCGATTACAGTACACGAGGGAATACCATTTCATACCTGCGAAATTACTTAATAATGATGTTTAATATTTGAGTAAACACATGTTCCGCGCTGAAGATCGCCTCGGAAGGTCCATATTTCACAGAAGAAAGTCATCTTTAGCCTCAAATACACCATAAAAAGGGACATCTTTTGCCGTAAGTACATCATCATCTTCAATAACAGTCATTATGCATCTTTAACATCCCGATGAGGGTGCATTTTTTCCTTTATATAAACCAAAATAAGCTGAGAATTAGGGTCATAAACATGCTATTAGAGCCATGAAAATCTGACTCCTGAGGATAATCGAGTAAAGATTTTAAAAAGGGAGGTGGAGGGGAAGACGAATGGGGGAGGGGGGAGGGAGGGAGGGAGCGAAGAAGAGACGGAGGAGGGGAAGGGAAAGGGAGATGAAGAGAAAGCAAAGGAAAGTTAAGTCGAGAAATAAGCCACTATATTATTACGTCCAACTGCCTGAGTTGACTTCAACTTGTTTATATATCAATTTATTTATCTCTTTATCAAGCTATCTGTTTACTTAACTGTTATTTACTATCCTTTTCTCATCCTCTCCCTCCCTCCCTTCCTTCCTCCCTTCCCCTCTCCTTCCTTCCCTCCCCCCCCTCCCTTCCTTCCCTCCTTCTTGCCTTCCTTCCCTCCTTCTTTCCTTCCTTCCATCATCCTTCCCTTCCTTCTCCTCTTCCCTCCCCTCCTCCCTCCTCCTCCTTCCTCTCTCCTTCCTCACTCCACCTCCCTCCCCTCCTCATTCCTCTCTCTCCCTCTCTCCCTCCCTCCCTCCCTTCCTCCCTCCCTCCCTCTCTCCCTCCATAGAAAGAGGGAAGGTGCAGTCCATCACGTCTGAGACTGATACTTTAACCCGAACAATGCCTCTGATTTGCAAATAATGGTCGTAGTGGAGAAGGGGACAGGTGGAAAGGGGATAGGAGGAGGAGGACGACGAAGAAGACGAGAAGGAGGAGGAGGAGGAGGAGGAGGAGGACGAGAAGGACGAGAAGGACGAGGACGAAGACAAGGAGGAGGAGGGGGAGGGGGAGGAGGAGAAGAAAAAAAGAAGAAAAAGAAAAGGGAGAAGAATAGGAGGATGACATAAAGGAGAAAAAGAAGAAGGAAAAGAAAGGAGGAAGAAGAAGAGAAGGTAGAGGAGACGGAGGAAATAGAAGATGAAGAGGAGGAGGAGAATATGGAAGTGGAGCAAGAGCAGAACCCAGGAGCAGGACCCAGGAGGAGGAGGAGGAGGAGGAGGAGGAGGAGGAGGAGGAGGAGGAGGACCCAGGAGGAGGTGGTGGTGGTGGTGCAGGAGGCATCGCGAGGAGTCTCCGATGGCTGATAACCAATCAAAGATTTCCCGGAATGCTGGTCGGCTTGTTGTATTGGTCAGTGGGGGAGGGAGGGGAAGAGGGAGGGGGTGCTAGAGGTGGAATTTGCGTATGACGGGAGATGGAGCGGGAAAGAAGAAGGAAGGAGAGGCAAGGGGAGAAGAGAGGAAAAATGGATGTAGAGAGGAAGGCTGAGGAAGGGGGGGAGGTGAGAGGGGGGAATGATAAGGAAGGGAGAGAGGGAGAAAAAAGGAGAGACACGAACTCACACACACACACACACGCACGCACAAAAATACACACTCATCCACACAATTGCGGTTTGGATTTACTACGAAATCGTTAATCGTTTTTCTTGGATGATGCTTCTGTTTTTTTTTTTTTTTTATGACATTTTCCAGAAACAGTCTTCAGATGATGCCAAGACATCGCAGTTACATTTACATATATACACATACATACATACATACATATACTTACATATGTATGTATGTATGTGTGTATGCATATGTATATGTGTATATATGTATGTATTCTGTATGTATGTATGATGTATGTATGTATATTTGTATGTATGTATGATGTATGTATGTATATTTGCATGTACGAATATTTGTATGTATGTATATTTGCATGCATGTATGTATGTATTTATAGGAAAGCAAATGAAAAAAACACACATTCACAGCGCCTTATTCACGTTTAGCTAAAATGGGCGTGGCTAAACGATGGAGCTGATTTCGAAAAATGGGTCTTGTAGAGAGCCCTGTACGCCCACGCCCGAAATATGGAAGAAGAAAGAGGAGGGGGGAATGAGGGGGCGGGGAGAGGGGGAGAGATGGGGTGGATTGAGAGGAGAGGGGGAGGGGGCGTGGGGGGGGGGGCAAAACGTGCTGATTTTCCGGTCGTGACGTCGCCATACCCCCCTTCCCCCCTCAGTCCTCACCCCCCCCCCTCTTTTCCTTTTCTCGAGTAGCAGAAGTGGGGGAGAGAGAGAGGGGTAAAGTAAATACTCTAAAAACGATTATTCTGCAGAGAATAAAAACAACGTTCTTTTTTCTATTCATTTCACCTCGCATTTCCACACCACTTCATCACCGCCGGCGAGGCTAATCCACCTCCACCTCTGCTTCGACCTCCACCTCCACCTCTGTCTCTACCTCTACCTCCATCTCCCCTCCACTTCCACCTCCATCCCCACTCCCACTCCCACCTCCTCCACCCTCCAACCCCACCTCTACTCCCTCCGCCTCCACCTCTACCTCCGCACCAGCACCTTCGTACCTCCACCTCCACCTCCGCCTCCACCTCCACTATAACCTCCTCCCCCACTCCCACTCCCACCTCCACCGCCAACCGCACCTCCACCTCCACCCCCACCTCTACCTCCACCCTCCACCCCCCACCTCCGCCTCCACCTCCGTAAATCCACCTGCGCCTCCGCCTCCGCCTCCACCTCCGTACCTCCACCTGCGCCTCCGCCTCCACCTCCACTATCACCTCCACCCCCACTCCCACCTCCACCTCTAACCCCACCTCCGCCTCCGCCTCCACCCCCACCTCTACCTCCTTACCTCCACCCCCACCTCCGCCTCCACCTCCGTACCTCCACCTCCGCCTCCGCCTCCGCCTCCACTTCCACCTCCACCTTAACCTCCGCCACCTCCACCACCTGAACTCACATCTCAGACTCATCTCCCGGAAGCCAAAGAAAACAAACGTGGGAATTAGGCCCGGCGGACTGCGATAAGGTCAAATGAGAGGGGAAAGGGGAAGGGGGAAGGAAACGAGGAAGAGAGGAAGATAGTACGTACATGAGTAAGAGAGAGAGAGAAAGAGAGAGGGAGGGAGGGAGGGAGGGAGGGAGGGAGGGAGAGAGAGAGGGAGGGAGAGAGAGAGGGAGGGAGAGAGAGAGAAAGAGAGAGAGAGAGAAAGAGAGAGAGAGAGAGAGAGAGAGAGAGAGAGAGAGAGAGAGAGAGAGAGAGAGGGAGGGAGGGAGGGAGGGAGGGAGGGAGGGAGGAGGGAGGGAGGGAGAGAGAGAGAGAGAGAGAGAGAGAGAGAGAGAGAGAGAGAGAGAGAGAGAGAGAGAGAGAGAGAGAGAGAGAGAGAGAGAGAGAAAGGGGAAGGAAGGGGAGGGAGGGAGGGAGGGAGGGAGGGAGGGGGAGGGAGGAGGGAGGGAGGAGGGAGGGAGGGAGGGAGAGAGAGAGAGAGAGAGAGAGAGAGAGAGAGAGAGAGAGAGAGAGAGAGAGAGAGAGAGAGAGAGAGAGAGAGAGAGAGAGAGAGAGAGAGAGAGAGAGAGAGAGAGAGAGAGAGAGAGAGAGAGAGAGAGAGAGAGAGAGAGAGAGAGAGAGAGAGAGAGAGAGAGTGAAGGAGGGTGGAAGTGCTAGATATATAGATTAACTGACAGATAGATAAATAGATAGACAAATAGATATATAGAGAGAGAGGGGGAAGAGAAAGAGAGAGAGAGAGAGAGAGAGAAAGAGAGAATTAGAGAGAAAAAGAAATAAGAAAAAAATAAGTGAAGAGCTTCCAAACATAACACGTGGCTCCCGTAGAGGCGTCGGGAATCCACATCGCCATTAATCAAAAGTGCCAAGCGAAGCTAAAAGCTAGAAGCTAAAAAATAAAAAATAAAAAAAAATAAAAAAATAAAATAAGTAAAATAAATAGAATAAATAGAATAAATAAAATAAGTAGAATAAATAAAATAAATAAAATAAATAAAACAAATAAAATAAATAAAATAAATAAAATAAAATACATAAATAAATAAATAAATAAATAAATAAATAAAAATATTCATTCCATGTCGCCATCTCCCTCGCCAAGCGCATCGACTC